>NW_019154121.1:6552684-6798509 GCF_002288905.1 Enhydra lutris kenyoni | reverse complement strand
TATATTTATGTTAAAATTTGTATGCATATGTCTCGTTGTCCTGTTGTTGCTAATGTTGGGTCATTGTTATAACAGTTTCTTTGTAGCAAGGGAGTGAAAACCCGACTTCCTGTTTCTTGCACCCAGTCGTCTATGTTTTGTCTTCTGGAGCTTTCAACATTTTTTCTTACTGTGACCCAACATCAGGATACATTTTACATTGAGACATATGCATACAAATTTTAACATAAATATAACTAAGACAGAAGGTGTATGGGATAGTAATTACCCTTATTAGATTGGCTGCATCTGGTATTTTCCATTATGTTCTCTTTTACTTATTTAAAATGCTCCTTAGCCTGTTGCATTGATTTCTACTAATGGGTTGCCAACTACCGTTTAAAAAACAATGCTCTAGAGCGTTGTATGGTAAATAGAGAATGAGTCTGTTCTTCCTTTCTTTCTGAAAGCTATCAAAATATTTGAAGATAGCTATCAAATTGTATCTTAATCTTCTCCGCACAATGGACCTTTCTTAACACGTTCTGCTTTCTCCATTCCATCCTGCTCCACATCTGCAGAGTGCTCTCTAGGTGAGGAAGATTTCCCTTTAACCTGCCTTCAAGAACTGAGCACGTGGCCTCACATACAGCTTGACCAATACTGGGCATAGTGGGATCGTCAGACCCCTTGATCTCAAACTCCCGTCCAAGTTACTGTCACTCTACCAATCCATACTCATTGGCAATGGTTTCTTAATATTTTAAATTTACCCAAAATATCAAATCCATTTTCCCCCTGTTTTGTCTATAAGGGTATATGGGGATGTTTTTTTTTAATTGGGGAGAGGTGGGGCTCAAATCACGATGCAGTCGCTCATATTTCCTGGATCTACCAATGAAATATTCCCAGACTCGAGAAATGTAAACAAAAAGAAACCGTGTATCTAGCACAGCAACAATTAAATTTCCTCTTACAGTGACCATATTTTGAAAGAAAATGCATAACAGGGTAGTAATAATAGCTAATAATTACCGAGTGTTTGTTGCTTGCTAAGCACCACGCGAAGAGCCTCATACTTTACATGAAACTGACTCATGCATTTCTCACAACACCTTGAGGTGGATGCTACTTGTAATTACTACTTATTAAAAGAAGAAAAACTGAACTTTAATAAAGTCAGGTCGTATAACCAGTCATGTAACCAATAAGTGGCAGAGGGGAGGTTGGTCCCAGGCCCATCTGACTGCTCAGCCTGTGTTTTAGAATACTTACAACTCAGTACTGAGTGCCACAGATGGAAAACGACCTCTGGTCTGTCACGTGTCTAGCTTCATAGATCTTGCTCCCTCCCATAAGGAAAGCGAAGAACTTAGTAACAAGGTCAAAATGCTAACAGCCCCCAGGAGTCAACGGAGACCACCTAGATTCATCACTAATGGTACTAGGGGCAGGCCACGTGGTGCTTTCTAGCGGTGGGATGAGGCCTGGAGGATGGAGAGGCATCTCTCCTGTCCAGGAGACCCAGGAGGAAGAGCTGCCTGCTTGGGAAGCAACACAGCTCTGCTCTGAACACAGGCTCGAATCCCGACTCTGTCATTGTGTATTGCGTGATCTCTGACAATTCGCCTAATCTCACCTTGCCTCTTTACCTCATGTGTAAAACACGGATGATAGCACCTGCTGTGCAGGGTGTTGGGTACGGATAAAATGAGATCATGCACGAGGTCACCAGACACAGAAGAGACACCACTCTGTGCATGCTGCTTCAAGACAGAACACTGGGTTCTGATCATTCTTCTACAACAAGCAAGAGATCTGTTCCTTCATTTAGGCTGGGATTTGGAGTACATCGAAATGTAGGTCCCCAAATGACTTTTACCAGAGGTTCTCAAAGTGTAGCCCATGGACCAGTGGCATCAGCCTATCTGGGAACTTGTTAGAAATGCAATTCTGGGGCCCCACCCTGACCTCCTGAATCAGAATATCTGGGGGGCGGGTAACACCCCTTACTGCTCTCTGTTTTAACAAACTGTTCAGGTGACTATGATGCAGGTAAAGTTTCAGAACCACTGCCCTATTGGTACTGAGGATCTGGGGTCTTTCCTCATTGTCAGTAGGACTCAGTGGAAGCCTCCGGAGAGATGGCTTTCAGGTTGCTTCCATTTGGTCCTCTTGTTATTGTTTATCCCAAGTTGTTCATTTTCTGATGTTCCTTATCTCTCTCCCACTTAATCTGAAATTCATCTTGTATACACCTTACCTCATAAAGGTTGACTGGAAAGGGACCGGTAGAGGAGACTGGTAACATTCCTGTGGAACTCTTCCACGGCCCATCCCTGCAGGCCCTCTCCTCCCTTTGTCTCCTTTAAGTTCTTCCCTCTCATTGAGCTCTTCTCTGCTTCAGAATCTTTGCACATGCTGTTTGCCCAGCTGGAACGCTCTCCCTTCTCCTGCACCATCTTGGAGATGCCCTCCCTTTCCAGCCCCCTTCTCCCTCCTTAGTCTCTGTTACTGTGCCCTGCTCCTGTTCATCACACATAGACCAATGTGCAATTATAGGTTTATTTATGTACATGTTAGTAAGACAGAGCCCATTCGAAGGCATTCACACACCTGGCAGAGTGTGGCTTATTAGTCAATGTCACCAATCATGTGTTTTGAAGGAACGATTGAATGAATATGCCATTGCTGCTCTCCCGTAGCTCTGCCTTTCAAACTCTGTTGTGCTTTTGGTGAATCCTTCTATTCAGTCCTTCTGTTTTTGGTTTTACTTTTTTCTAGTTATTTCCAATTATTCCCCCCTCTATCCTGAACTTTTCTGAAGACTTGTTTTGCTTAACATTGTACTGGCTTTATCGCTGAAACACAATAAATACTTCTGCGTTTCTGGATGGACAACTTATCAGTTAAGATGTGAATTTGAACTCTTCCCCCCACTCAGACTTTATGCTGCAACATAATTTCTTTTCTCCTGAACTGAGCCATCCGGAGCGGCTGGAGCCATTCGCAATGGTGAGAGTTTCCCCACTTCTCTGTCTTTGGCATTTAAAGTATAAGACATGTCATCTTTAGTGCATATTCCAGAAAGAACCAGAACTCCTGTACAGGTTGTGGAGGGGCCTTCCTTCTTGCTGTTGTTGTAGCTAAGAACAGAAAGGACATGTTTTCAGAATAAAACACCCAAACGTCCTTTTCAGAATGGCAGCGACAAGGGCTCTTAAGTACGAACATTCTGACCTGAGCTATTGCCAGATACTGTGACAATCCTTGTTTTTTTTTTTTTTTTTAAAGATTTATTTTTATTTATTTGACAGACAGAAATCATAAGTAGGCAGAGGCAGGCAGAGGCGGGGGGAAGCAGGCTCCCCGCTGAGCAGAGAGCCCGATGTGGGGCTCGATCTCAGGACCCTGAGATCATGACCTGAGCCGAAGGCAGAGGCATTAACCCACTGAGCCACCCAGGCGCCCCACAATCCTTGTTTTTCATAGTGATCTTGTGTTGCCATTGTTTTAGAAACTCATTATGACTCCAGCTTAGGGGAAAAAAACCCCAAATATGTGTACATCATCCTTGGAAATAGAGAAAAACATAATTAGTTGGTTTTTTTTTTTTTTTTCATGAAAAGAGCAAAAGGAATAAATAACCTCATCATGATATGCTGCAGGATGACCAAAACGGAGGCTTCCTCCTGCTAGTCTGCAGTTGGAGCCACCCAACAACTCAACACAATGATCAATATGGTCAGAAGCTTCAGAGCCTATAAACGGGCACCATTAATTATAACCCAGTGGTTCTCAGTGGGGGGCAATCTTACCCTATAGGAAACATTTGGCAACATCTGGAGACATTATTAGTTGCCCCCACTTGGGGTGAGGTTCCTCCTGGCATCTACTCGGTGCTGCTAAAAACTCCCTCCAGTGCCCAGGACAGTCCCTCACAAGGGACACACTCAGTCCAAAATGTCAGTAATGCTGCTACTAAGAAAGCTTGAGAAATGAATCAACCAAAAAGTATGAGCTTTCAATACTCCCAAGATTTCTAGAGTAAGAGTAGCAATTAATAATTGAAATGATCATTATTTATTAAATACCTGCTACTTGCCAGCCTCTTTGTAAAGAATTCCTAGCTATTGAGTCAGGATCTGACCCCAAGTTTGTTGCGGGACATTGTCGGTACTCTCTCTCCTTAGCATTTTTGTGTGTGTGCCTTCTCCCTGGACGTTATCGTGTCTACCCTCTGCTGGTTGTGTTTTCTATAAATCAAATTAGGTGTTGAGCGTGTACTAGGTAACACACTCACAGGAGAAAGCCATGGGCAAGAAGAGACTGGTGTGTCACTATGGGTGGTGAAGTTAAAAACCTCCAGTCAAACAGGCCTGAGATCTATAACTTAATAGACGAGCCTAACGCCTGTGTAGGATGGTAGCACGGAGCCTGGCCCTTAGTAGGTACTTAATAGATATTTGTTGGGAAATTTTTTTCATAATCAACAGAGTCCTTGGTAAACTTCAAATGGAGGAGTGTTTCCAAACGCCCTATTCTGTTATATAACAGTGAATTCCTCCTAAAAAGCAGCACCTGGTATTTCCAGAAGTTCAGAGGTGCTGTACCTTGTGTATTTCCACTTCCCTTGACATCTTCCTCTTCTTTGTTTTTTACTATTCCATTCTTAGTCAGTCTGGCCCAGCAAAGGCTCATCCTTTGCTTCTCCCTCTCTGCACACAATATCCCCTGCCGCCCGCCCCCCATCTACTGGAGGCCCTCCCAGTATTCCCTGAATTTTGCTCCTGTCAACAACTTGAAGATGGAGGCAGGTCGTGTGTCAGAGGAAGCACGTGCCACGTGAGAAAGCTTATTTGAGAACATGATTTTGTCTTTGGAAACAAGCAGGAAAAAAATCACAACCATTGTCCCTGTAAAACAGAGAACTGAAAGAAAAGCTTGGGGAAAACCGTCTTGCCAGTAATATGGTGATGATCATACCTGTGGTGGGCGTGATCATTGTACACTTACGAAAAGCAGAAGGGGCTCAAAGGCAGTGCCGAGAAGCAGGACAGCGTGTGCTTTCCTTTCCTATGTCCATGTCTTTGCTGGTAGTCTCCTGCTTCTCTCAGCCCTCAGATTTCTTGGAACCTGCCAGTTGCCTGCTTCAGAGAATCAGTCACTACATTGTGCTCCTATAATGCTTTATTTTTAACTTCTAGTATGCCACCCATCATCCTTGACCTTTATCATACTAAGCTCTGATGTAGTGAATGCTTCTGAAGGAGAATCACTAGAGCGCCGTGACCCCAAGGAGCCAGTCAGAGACCGTAGTTCGTGCCCCTCAAACTGCAGTGTGCCAGGAGTCAGAACGGATTCTAGGATGTCACCCTTGGAGATCCTGAATCTCTAGAATTTGGAGGGGGGGGACATCAGATATTGAACCTCGTACATTTCCGGTTTATAAATCACACTTTGGGAAGCATTACAGAATTTGGGCTTAAAAAAATCTCCTTACGGGGCACCTGCGTGGCTCAGTGGGTTAAGCTGCTGCCTTCGGCTCAGGTTGTGATCTCAGGGTCCTGGGATTGAGCCCTCGTGGGGGCTCTCTGCTCAGCGGGGAGTCTGCTTCCCCGCAATCCCCGGCTGCCTCTCTGCCTAGTTGTGATCTCTCTTTGTCAAATAAATAAATAACATCTTTAAAAAAAAAAAATCTCCTTACGTGTTCTGGAAGCAAAACAAGCATTTTGATAAGGACAGCCTGGCTACATCCAATCACTGGCTTGTTCACTCAACAGGCATTGACTGGTGACTCCCAAATGGAGTGGGATCCATTTTAGGTGATGCTGGCAGGAACTGTCCCTGGTGTGGTCATGACCACTCTCTTTTTGCAATCTGTTGTTTCCCTCCTGGCAAGCTCAGGCCCATTCTTAGGGCTTATCCTAGTCCATGCAGTAGTTGACAAGGACTTTAAGGGGTGTGTTTGGAGGGTGCAGAGAAAAAGAGTGAGGGGAAAGGAGGTTTGCATTTTAAAGGAGAATTTCAATTCCTTGGTGTTTCAAATCACTGGAGGAGAAGAGAAGGGTTTCTTTTACTGGATTTCTATTGTGTGTCTAGCACTTGATACGTAGTATCTAAATTTAACCCTCACAATAAGCCAATGAGGTAAGTGCAATTATTCCCATTTTCCAGAGGAGGAGGCTGAGGCTCATGTTATGTTACTCTTCATAGCTGGAAACAGGTGGACCCAGGACTAGAACTCAGGACTGACTCTAAAGACCATGTGCATTCTCCTCCACCTGGATGCCTCTGTCATCTGGTCTGGAGCATCCTAGTATATGCCCTGTTTGGAGTTAAAGACTGTTCTTTGCGTTGTCCTGAAGAAGGCTGGAATTGTTCCATCACCTTCTTGGCTTTCCTGGGAGTGAGTAAAAGACAACCGGGTCACTGTAGAAAGAATGCTGACTTTTGGAGTGAGTATCTAGACCCAAAGACAACACAGATGCTGTCTGGTGAGCTACCTTACCGCTAGTAAAGCCGAGTTCAGGTTCGGTTGTCAACACACCTTGTTTCTGTTTAGCCCCAGCCACATGCTGCAGTCTGCAACCAAATATACTGTAAGACGGTATTAATGACCTGCTGCTGGTCAAATCCGAAGCCTTTTTCTCAGGCTTTAGTTCTTGAACGATAGATTCCCAGCTATATATTTTCTCAGATATAGTTGATGTGGAAGATTTTTTGTTTTCTGTATTTGCTGTGGTGATTATTAGTAGTTGAGGAAACTCAGGTGCATGGAGGGGAAAAATTGACCTGCCATGTATTTGGCCCTTGTATTATTCCTTGGTATCCAATTTGAAGAGCTCAGGCTAGGTCCACCTGCTGCGGTCAGCTGACTGTGGGGCCCACAAGCAGGACCCACCACTTCATGGGAAGTCTGGGAATCCTGAGCTCCTGCTAGAGGGACCCTCTCACAACTTCCTCTGGCTTCCGTGACTTTAAACCTTCCCACTCTTCTCCTTCTCCAGTCTGCCCTCTTCTTCCTCCTCTTTTCCCTATTATTTTTGTTGTCCTGGGCATTTTCCAAGTAAATCGATATTCATGGCTTCATTTATATTTTTCTCTACACCTCTGTTCTCTGCTTCTTACCCAGGTTCTTGTTCCTTCTTTCCTCTTGCCCAGAAGACAGTGAAGTCTTTCAACATTTTTCTCAAACCAGTCCTTCCTCTTCACTCAGCTTCTACCAGCATTGGTCCAATGACCCATCCTTCCAGGAATGGTCCATTCTTCCTATGGCCCAGGCTCAAAACTGGCTTAACTTGATTACCTTGTTCTTCCTCTTATCTAAGTCACTGGAAAAAGTAAAATTCTTGCCTCAAGATTTGGTATCTTCACTGTACTTGGTATCTTCAAAGATTCGGTATCTGGATGGTATCTCGCTCTTCCTTTCCCATCACCTTTGCCTGGACCTCACATGTCATTGCTTCCTGGGACTGTTTCCCAGATCAGCTCCCTATTTCACAGGGCTATTGAAGGGTTGATTGAAATAATAATAGCAAATATACGTTCAGCACTTATATGCACTATGCTAAGTATTTTATTTGTTACTTCATTCCAACCTTACAACCTCTACTCCATGGCTATTTCCGTCACCTTGAAAATGAAATGAAACTGAAGTCTGGTGACTTGCCCAAGATCACACAGTGAGTGGGCTGTCACTCAACCTATACCTGTTTTGTTGCAGTGGATGCTTATAACTATTAAACTTTTTGCCTCCTAGGATATAGTGTGTTATCTAATGGGGGCAGTTAATAAATGTTAGTTTCCTTCCTTCTTTCCCTCCTTTTTCTATCCATTGTCTTTTCCCCACTCTAGACTCATTTCCTACAAATGCTACCTACCCTTCAAGCCTCCCCTTTTTTCTGCATGGAGTCAGTCTTTGACTCCGCATTCTTCAGGCATCACCAGCGCTTTCCTGTTTTCTGGTTGCATATCTTGTCCACTTAAATAAACCCTAGCAAGGCTGGTGAGCTGCTGCTTCTTTTGTTTCTTTGATGCGCTATCAAGTCCTAGTGCTGCTGACTTTAAATGGAGTAGGTATTTGATACATGATTGCTACATTACTGCATTTGGGTTTTATCTTGAGAGAAGACTCATTGAGCCATCAGATGAATCAGAAGAACAGACTGGAATCTGGATATACAGTCCACCAGAATTGAGCATAAGGGTACAAGCACTGGCAGACTAATTGGGTAATTGCTACAGTCCAGGCAGGAATCCCAGAAGAAATCCTGGTCTAGTGAGAAGACAAAGAGAGGAGAGGAGCACAACATAAGAGGTGTGGTGTGCACAGATTGTTCTTTTTTTTTTTTAATTTTATTTTTTTCCCCAGCATAACAGTATTCCTTGTTTTTGCACCACACCCAGTGCTCCATGCAATCCGTGCCCTCTCCAATACCCACCACCTGGATCCCCCAACCTCCCACCCCCCGCCACTTCAAACCCCTCAGATTGTTTTTCAGACTCCATAGTCTCTCATGGTTCACCTCCCCTTCCAATTTCCCCCAACTCCCTTCTCCTCTCTAACTCCCCTTGTCCTCCATGCTATTTGTTATGCTCCACAAATAAGTGAAACCATATGATAATTGACTCTCTCTGCTTGACTTATTTCACTCAGCATAATCTCTTCCAGTCCCGTCCATGTTGCTACAAAAGTTGGGTATTCATCCTTTCTGGTGGAGGCATAATACTCCATAGTGTATATGGACCACATCTTCCTTATCCATTCATCCGTTGAAGGGCATCTTGGTTCTTTCCATAGTTTGGTGACCGTGGCCATTGCTGCTATAAACATTGGGGTACAGATGGCCCTTCTTTTCACTACATCTGTATCTTTGTGGTAAATACCTAGTAGTGTAATTGCAGGGTCATAGGGAAGCTCTATTTTTAATTTCTTGAGGAATCTCCACACTGTTCTCCAAAGTGGCTGCACCAACTTGCATTCCCACCAACAGTGTAAGAAGGTTCCCCTTTCTTCACAATCCCTCCAACACATGTTGTTTTTTCCTATCTTGCTAATTTTGGCCATTCTAACTGGTGTAAGGTGGTATCTCAATGTGGTTTTAATTTGAATTTCCCTGATGGCTAGTGATGATGAACATTTTTCCATGTGTCTGATAGCCATTTGTATGTCTTCATTGGAGAAGTGCCTGTTCATATCTTCTGCCCATTTTTTGATATGATTGTTTGTTTTGTGTGTGTTGAGTTTGAGGAGTTCTTTATAGATCCTGGATATCAGCCTTTTGTCTGTACTGTCATTTGCAAATATCTTCTCCCATTCCGTGGGTTGCCTTTTTGTTTTGTTGACTAGATTTTAAACTAAAGACTGTAGTCAGAGATACAGAAAGACACTACATAATTCTTAAAGGGACTATCCAACAAGATGATCTAACAATTGTAAATATCTATGCCCTCAATATGGGAGTAGCCAATTACATAAGAAAACTGTTAATCAAGATAAAGAATCATATTGATATGAATACATTAATAGTAGGAGATCTTAACACACCTCTCTCAGAAATAGATCATCAAAGCAGAAAATCAATAAAGAAACAAGAGCATTGAATGACACATTGGACCAGATGGACCTCATAGGTATATACAGAACATTCCACCCTAAAACAACAGAATACTCATTCTTCTCAAGTGCACATGGAACCTTCTCAAGAATAGACCACATACTGGGTCACAAATCAGGACTCAACCGATACCAAAAGACTGAGATCATTCCCTGCTTATTCTCAGATCACAATGCTTTGAAACTGGAGCTCAATCACAAGGAAAAGTTCTGAAGGAACTCAAACGCCTGGAAGCTAAGGACCACCTTGCTTAAGAATGCTTGGATCAACCAGGAGATCAAAGAACTGAAACAATTCATGGAAACCAATGAGAATGAAGACACTTCGGTCCAAAACCTATGGGATACAGCAAAGGCGGTCCTAAGGGGGAAATACATAGCCATCCAAGCCTCCCTCAAAAAAATTGAAAAATCCAGAACACACCAGCTGTCTCTACACCTTAAAGAACTGGAGAATCAACAACAAATCCAACCAACTCCACACATAAGAAGGGAAATAATCAAGATTAGAGCAGAGATCAATGAGGTAGAAATCAGAGATAGAGTAGAACGTATCAATGAAACTAGAAGCTGGTTTTTTGAAAGAATCAATAAGATTGATAAACCATTGGCCACACTAATCCAAAAGAAAAGAGAGAAAGCCCAAATTCATAAAATTATGAATGAAAAGGGAGAGATCACAACTAACACCAAGGAAGTAGAAACAATCATCAGAAGTTATTATCAGCAGTTATATGCCAATAAGCTAAGCAACCTAGATGAAATGGATGCATTCCTGGAAAACTATAAACTCCCAAAATTGAACCAGGAAGAAATTGACAACCTGAATAGACCGATATCTAGTAACGAGATTGAAGCAGTGATCAAAAACCTCCCAAAAAACAAGAGCCCAGGACCTGATGGATTCCCTGGGGAATTCTACCAAACTTTCAAAGAAGAAATAACACCTATTCTCCTGAAGCTGTTTCAAAAAATTGAAGCAGAAGGAAAACTTCCAGACTCTTTCTATGAAGCCAGCATTACCCTGATCCCCAAACCAGGCAAAGACCCTACCAAAAGGGAGAATCTCAGACCAATATCACTGATGAATATGGATGCTAAGATTCTCAACAAGATCTTAGCAAACAGGATCTAACAGCACATTAAAAAGATTATCCACCATGACCAGGTGGGATTCATTCCTGGGCTACAAGGATGGTTCAACATTCGCAAATCAATCAATGTGATAGAACAAATTAATAAGAGAAGAGAGAAGAACCACATGGTCCTCTCAATTGATGCAGAAAAAGCATTTGACAAAATCCAGCATCCGTTCCTGATTAAAACGCTTCAAAGTATAGGGATAGAGGGAACATTCCTGAACCTCATAAAATCTATCTATGAAAGACCCACAGCAAATATCAACCTCAATGGGAAAAAGCTCGCAGCCTTCCCGCTGAGATCAGGAACACGACAAGGATGCCCACTCTCACCACTCTTGTTCAACATAGTATTAGAAGTCCTAGCAACAGCAATCAGACAACAAAGAGAAATAAAAGGTATCCAAATTGGCAATGAAGAAGTCAAACTCTCTCTCTTCACAGATGACATGATTCTTTATATGGAAAACCCAAAAGACTCCACCCCCAAACTACTAGAACTCATACAGCAATTCAGTAACGTGGCAGGATACAAAGTCAATGTACAGAAATCAGTGGCTTTCTTATACACTAACAATGAAAATACAGAAAGGGAAATTAGAGAATCGATTCCATTTACTATAGCACCAAGAACCATAAGATACCTGGGAATAAACCTAACCAAAGAGGTAAAGGATCTGTACTCGAGGAACTACAGAACACTCATGAAAGTAATTGAAGAAGACACAAAAAGATGGAAGACCATTCCATGCTCTTGGATCGGAAGAATAAACATTGTTAAAATGTCTATACTGCCTAGAGCCATCTATACTTTTAATGCCATTCCGATCAAAATTCCACCGGTATTTTTCAAAGAGCTGGAGCAAATAATCCAGAAATTTGTATGGAACCAGAAGAGACCCCGAATCGCTAAGGAAATGTTGAAAAACAAAAATAAAACTGGGGGCATCACATTACCTGATTTCAAGCTTTAGTACAAAGCTGTGATCACCAAGACAGCATGGTACTGGCATAAAAACAGACACATAGACCAGTGGAACAGAGTCGAGAGCCCAGATATGGACCCTCAACTCTATGGTCAAATAATCTTCGACAAAGCAGGAAAAAATATACAGTGGAAAAAAGACAGTCTCTTCAATAAATGGTGCTGGGAAAACTGGACAGCTATATGTAGAAGAATGAAACTCGACCATTCTCTTACACCGTACACAAAAATAAACTCAAAATGGATAAAAGACCTCAACATGAGACAAGAATCCATCAGAATCCTAGAGGAGAACATAGGCAGTAATCTCTTCGATATCAGCCACAGCAACTTCTTTCAAGATATGTCTCCAAAGGCAAAGGAAACAAAAGCGAAAATAAACTTTTGGGACTTCATCAAAATCAAAAGCTTCTGCACAGACTGTTCTTTTAACATCTTCCACAGCAACTATTCTACTCCCTGGTCTCTCAACCTGGCAGCAGCAGAGCAGGTCCCTGAAAGCTAGGGAGGAGGGCTATGCTTGCCTTGTTCCAGGTCCCCAGATCAAGGCTCCAGAGGTATGCCCAGTATAATTGAGTATAATGGGATGGGTAGCAGTGTTTCTTAATAACAGCCTGATTTAAGAGGTGGGGCAGAATCAGCAACGTTTTTCCAGAATCACTTTCTGTGTCTCCACCAGGGCAGGTAACAGCCCGTGGGTTTGTGACCACGGGGCGTACAGTTCTGCCAACACATTTAAAATCTAAGGTTAGAAGATCTGTTTTGGCCCTTCTGCTTGACAACAGAGTCGAACGTAGCAGCTCGGCACCCAATCCCAGTGTGTGAACTAGGGCCTGAGGAATGCAAAGAGAAGCCCGACCGCTTTTCACCTGGAAATTCCACTTAAGAAAAAATCCTAAACATACCCTAATAGGGACACTGAGGGCAGACCGGGAAACTGATTTCTGCCGGAGTGGGCCTGCTGGGAAGGAAGAGAAACTCAAGGAGGGAGAACTGTTGAGTCTGACATTAATTAAGCCGCGGCAGGGAACAAAACGGCGGAGGCTGTCGCCCTCCTAAACTCTCGGGGAGACACGTCAGCTTGAGCTCCGGGCGATTTTAGCAGGCGAGGTCCCGGCCAGGGAGGGGAGGCCAGCAGCGGCAGGCGGGCTCTAGGGCCCAGCGGCCGGGCGCCGCGGCGGGGGTGGAGTGTAGGGTTACCGTGACGAGCCTGACGACCCTCCCCGGCTCGAGCGCGGGGAGCGGGGAGCCGGGAGCGAGGAGCGCGGGCGGCGGCGGAGCGCGCGGGACGCTCTAGGACCCAGAGGCGGCGGGCGGCTTCGCGGCTGGAGGTGAAGCCCTGGCATTTCTCTCCTTCCTGAGTGAATGGGGCTGACTGTCGGGCGCCGCTTCCCCGCGCTGCCCCACGCCATGCCCAGCACGCTGCCCGGCGGCCGCCTCCCCCAGCCGCGCCACTGAGCCAGCCATGGTCGCCTCATGTGGAAGGCAAAGTTGCGCCGGGAAACTTGTGAGTCTGCGGTGAAAGGTAACCAGTCCCCGCTCAGAGTGCGGGGAGGGCGCCTCCGAGGCTCCCACGCGAGGGACCCAGCCGACCGGTGCTCCCCCACCCCCTTGCTGCTCTCGGCACGGGGCTCCTCCTCGGGGGACCCGGGGCGGAGATCGGCCAGGCTCCCCAGCGGCTTGCAGCCGATTCGGCGCGGGTGGCCGGGAATGTCAGCCACCGCAATCTTGCTCTCCCTTACCCAGACTGGTTTAAAAAAAAGAAGAAGAAGCGGAACTCTGTTCCCGCGCCACCCTGCAGGCCCCCGGTGCGGCGGGTCGGATCGCCGCGCAGTCCCGCGCCCCATCCGAGCCTGGAAGTTGTGTGGGCCCGCTGGGCCGGGGTCCCGGTGTGCGGGCGCGCCCCCGACGCGGGGCTGGCCTTTCCGGAGGGGGCTGCCATATGCCTGCACTCTCCGGGACGCGCCCGCGCGCGGGTCTCCCGGCGGCCGAGGGAGGGGGCGGAAGCGGGGCGCCGGTGGCCGCTACCCTCCGCGCGAGACAAAGGCGCGCACACGGGCCCGCCCGACGGGATGCGGCGCCCCGACCAGACCCTTCCTGCCCCGCGGGGAAGTCTCGGCTCTGGCGGGAGGGGACGGCCAGGGGGTCGCACTCCAGACCCGGGGGCTCGGATCGCGTTCGCTGCTGCTCCTTTGTTCTCCCCGGACAAGTTTCTTAGAAACTGGGGAGTTAAACTTAGCTCTCCCTCGCTATTAGTGCCGCTTTTAAAAGAATCTGGTTTCAAGGGGGAAAAATTAAACTTTCCAAGTGGAACTGGTTTTTCTTGGAATGTGACATTTGTGTAAGGAGGGAGATTGGCACGTCGGCCCTTGACAGCCCTGCGGAGCCGGGGGCCCTGCGCCGGGGCAGGGGCCGAACGTGCCCCGTAGGCTGCAGGGCTGGAGCAAGAGGCGGCGGAACCCACGACGCCGCGCGCGCACCCACCTCGAGGGCCTCTGCCTCCTGCTCTGAGCTCGCCACGACGTTTCCAAATTTTCCCCATTAGGCCGCCAGGCTGGGAATCCCGGCTCCCTACCCGCAGCTCCCGCGCCGCGCCACGCCCTACTCTGTAGTGGCTTGATTGGTGGCTGGAAAGACTTTCCCTTTCCATTTTTGTTTGAAGGTTTTGCCATTTGGGCTTGGGTGTTGGTGTCGTCTTCAAGTGGCAGTGCTTTGGAAAATGCTCGGCTACCGTACGGATCACCTGGACAGGGGGCTTCGGTAGAGGGGCGCCCTGTTCCCGTGGCTTTCGCGGTTGGGACTGAATGTTTTATGCCCTTGGTCTCTCAACT
Source organism: Enhydra lutris kenyoni (assembly GCF_002288905.1). NCBI lineage: Eukaryota > Metazoa > Chordata > Mammalia > Carnivora > Mustelidae > Enhydra > Enhydra lutris. Next base: position 6,783,956 of record NW_019154121.1, on the reverse strand, counting down.
GCTTTGCTCTGTCCCGATCAAGTGCTGACATGGTTGCCCATTTCCTTCTTTCAGGGCATATTATGAGAATCGAGTTTTTGTACTGCTTATAAAGTCGTTGGTTGGTAGCGGACGTAGGAGGTCACGAGAGCCAATTATGATCTCCAAAGATGCTTTGGACTACCCCAGACAGCGTTACTTGTCATGAGCGAGTAAATAGAGGGATATTAATAGCTGCTATCCCAAAAAACTTCCTTCCTTTTCGGGAAGTGAAAAGTCAAGGCTTGAGATGTTGAACAATTACTGCTCTCTGCAGGGCCTGTGGGTCCCTGCCAAACTGACTTAATATTTCCCCTGGCTGCCGACCACTCCCGGCAGCCCACCGCTGCTGGACCCTAGTAGCTCCCTGTAGATGGCAGACCTAGGGTAGGATTAAGGGGGTTCCCTAGATTGCAAGTTCTTGAAGAATCTAGACCAATTTGAAATTTATTTCCCAGGTCGGTGTTCTGAGCATGTTCGTGCATCTACCATGAACATCTTTATGGGAATTGTGTGGGAACAGTAGTTGAATACACTTTGAACTGTTTTTGCCAAGGAGTAAAGTGTTGGAAACCACTGATTTGACCAGAATGAAAAGGAGGAAGACATAGAGTAGAAGTTTTACAGATGCCTCTAGTCTCCCTGGTGGGTTCTGGGAGATATTTAGTTTTAGGATAGGTATAGTTTGACTTTTGTGAGATACATTTCTCAGGATAAATAAGGAAACCCAAACTCTGCAAATGGATAGGAGGGAGAGAAGGTGCCACGCTTTTAATTCATCCTCCCTCTTCTTTTAAAAATGCATAGAAGTCTTGGTCTTTTAGGTTCTGTGCTGTTGGTGGAAGGTGAAGAATACTAATGTATGGAAGGGCATGTGGAGATCAAAGCATTTAAAAATACATCTTTTCATGGAAGCAAATGGAGGACTTTCAGTTTAAATGAGATTTCAAAGTGCTGTTGTTGAGAAAAGCACTTGAATGTAGAAATGTGAGTAATTTTATGGGAAGGCACTCTGCTGATTAGACTTGAGAGTATCTGCCCTTGGCCAGTGAGTCTGGAGGCTTGGTAGAGATGTGGGGTTTTTTGTTTTGTTTTGAAGTCTTCCCCTATGGAGAAGAGCGGACCCAGGGCCTGGGGGAAAGATGGCCGAACTAACTGAAATTAGAAGGCAGCCTGGCTGGTGAGAGTTGCAGGGAAAAGTGCAACCCCTAGGTACCAGGGCTGTTTTTCTTCATAGTAATTTGTGAAACTACTTTGAAAAATGATTAAGTACTGTATAACATAAGGCTTTTAAAAAATAATAATTAATGACTTCTGAAACAAGGGAATTGCTAGTGAAAACTGTAAAAATCTGAAAGATTTTCCTGGCCTGTAAAATAAAAGGAAATAACTTTGTAAGACCCTTTAGTAGTTCTGATATGCAAAATTCTCCCAAAGTAGCATCCTGCACCCCCCCCCCCCCCCCCCCCCCCCCCCCCCCCCACCAACCCCTCACCCTCATGTGGCTATCTGCATTTCAAATGCATATGGAAGCAGCTCAGGTCAGGAAATCTCTAGCGTTTTGAATAATTTTTCTCCTCCTATTTTTTCATTAATTTTTGTAGGCTCTTGTGTCCCAGAATTCACTAGGCAATGGAATACTTGAAAAGCAAGGGGTAAGTTGGAGGTCAACTCAGAGGACATATTTGATTATAAGGTTTGTTGGAAACAGTCTGAGGTTGTTGAGGTTTTTGTTTGTTTGCTTAGCGATTTAAAAAAAAAAATTATTTTGTTGGTTTGACTTTGTTTTGTTTTGGAAGAAAGGCATCATTTAAAGCTTGGCCATTGTGGGTGGGTCCGTACACTACTTTTGCTGAAGGAAGCCACGCCTGGGCTTGTGTGTGGCTCGTTGCCTGTTCTCTAAATTGTGAGGCCCTTGGCCTCTGTTCTTGTGAAACAGGGTCTATTCATTCCAGGCACTTAGGATAGGACTCCTGGATTCCCAAAGGGGTTCACACATCAGGACTTTTTTTTTTTTTCTTTTTCATTTTATGAGGGGGATGGGGAAGTAGCTGTAAGATGTTAGGAAATGTATTCCTGTCAAGACTCTGGAGAATTGGATTTAACTTAAAAAAAAAAAAATGAAATCACATAGACCTACTATGTGCCTTTAAATCTGTGTTTGGGATCTCACTGACCAGTAGTTCAGCTGTATATACCTCTTCTTCGTTAGTTTTGTTTTACGTAAAAGGCCTGTAGTTCCCTTTTAAAAAAACTTTTTATTTTGAAATGATTATAGCTTAATGAGAAGTTGCAAAAATTGTAGAGAGGTCCTGTGTACTCTTCACCCATTTTCCCCCATGGTAACATCTTACATAACCAAAGTACAGTAGAACCAGGAAACTGACATCGGTACATGTCAGATTTCACTGGTTCTTCAGGCACGCATCTGTGTTTGTATATATGTACTTCTTTGCATTTTTTCCACACTGGTGGATTCCGGTAACCACCATCACAGTCAAGCTATAGAACTATTCCATCAACTCAAGGATGACCCTTATGCCACCCTTCACAGTCAAATCTACTCTCCCCTCCCAGCACCTAGCAGTAAACCCTAGTAACAACTAAATCTCTTCTCCTTTCTGTCATTTTGAGAATGTAACAGAAATGAAATCATGTGGTATGTGACCTTTTCAAACTCGCTTTTTCACTCAGCATGATACCCATGAGATCCATCCAGGCTGTCACACTATCAACAGTCTGTTCTTTTTTATCGCTGAGTAGTAGTCCATGGTATGGATATACCACAGCTTGTTTAACCATTCTCCTCCTGAAGAACACTTGGGGGTTTCCCAGTTAAAGTTGTTGGGACCATTTGTGCACTGGGTTTTGCATAGATGTGTTTTCACTTCTCCAGGATAAATGCCTAGGAGCGTTGTTGCTGGATTTTGAGTGGTAGTTGTATGCTCTTTTTTTTTTTTTTTTTTAAGAAATTGCCAAGCTGTGTTCTGGAGTGGCTGTACAATTTTACATTCCCACCAGCCACGCAGGAGAGATCTGGTTTTTCTTTGCATCCTTACCTGCATTTGTTTATTATTTTAGCTGTCCCAGTAGGTGTTCTAGTCCCAGCCTGGTTTTAATTTGCATACCCTAATGGCTAATGATGTTGAGCATCTTTTCATGTTTGCCATCTGTATGTCCCCTTTGGTGAAATGTCTGTTTGTGTCCTGCTCATGTTCTAACTGGACTGGGTTTTTTATTACTCTTAACTCTGAGAGTTCTTATATTCTAAATATGTGTCCTTTGTCAGATATATGTCTTGCATATATTTTTTTCCAGAATGTAGTTTGCCTTTTTATCTTTTTAACTGGATCTTTTGCAGGGCAAAGGTTTTTAATTTTGATAAGGTCCAGTTTATTGGTCCCCCCTGCTGCCCTTTATGCATTGGGCTTTTGGTATGACGTCTAAGAATGCTTTGGCCTAGGCCTACATCCCCAAAATTGTCTCCTATGTTTTCTTTTAAAGTTTCATAGTTTTACATTTTTTTAAAGATTTTATTTATTTATTTGCCTAGAGAGAGAGAGAGAAAGAGAGAGAACACAAGTGGGGGAGGGGCAGGTAAATGGAGAAGCAGGCTCCCCGCTGAGCAGGGAACCCAGCGCAGGACTTGATCCCCTGGGATCCTGACCTGAGCCAAAGGCAGATTCTTAACCAACTAAGCCATCCATGTGTCACAGTTTTACATTTTTTTTAAAAAAAGATTTATTTATTTACTTTAGAGAGAGAGTGTGTGGCTGGGAGGGGCAGAAGGAGAGGAAACTTAGGCAGTCTCTGTGCTGAGCGAGGAACCTAATGTGGGACTCCTTCTCATGACCCTGGGATCATGACCTGACCTGAAACCAAGAGTGCTCAACAGAGTGCACCCCCCCAGGCACCCCCATAGTTTTACATTTTGTGTTCAAATTGTAGTTCATTTTTGCCCTCTTTTAAGAATTTGTATGTCTGGCTACCGATCTTAAAAAGCATCTCTTAGGTGTTGATCATGTTTTTAGTGCTCTCCAAGCACACAGCTGACTCGAGCATGTTCCCACTCTCAAGAGCTCACCCCTTAGTGGGGTCGTGGTGTGGACATTTCTGTGTGCAAAGTGCAGTAAAAGACAACCATGAGCACTGAACAGAGAGGGCTCGCTTGGATGGAGGGGGCAGGGCTTCCCTGGGCAGGTTGCCCACACATGATGGGAATAAAATCAGTTCTTGCCTTTGATGCAGTTTGTGGGTATTGCCATGACTTCTTTAGTGTGGGTCATCCTCGTCGGGGTAAACTGAGTGTGGTTGAGGGCTGTTTTGCAACTGCACGTGGCGTAATAGCTTAAAAAAATAATAAAAATGCAGTACTCAAGACTCAATAACATACAGAGTATGAAGAAAGTTAGATAGCTTTAAAATGAGAGTATGTGTGTTAAAGCGAGAAAGGAGGTGTAGTATTCCAGGTTGTTTAGGAACAGTGGACCTGGTTTGCTTCCTGGCCCTTCTGCCTCCTTCCTGTAAAATCGTAGGTAATTTGACCTGCTGAAGCATCATGGATGAAATGAAGACAGTAATAGTTCTCACCTCTTGGAATTGCATGAGGGTGAAAAGGAACAGTGCATATGTACAGTGCTGGACATATTGAAAGTACTCAGTAAATACCTGCTATTATAATTATAATAATAATAATAATTATTATTAAAATAACAGAGAGACCAATGGATTTCGGTATGTGTATTCTCATATATGTCCTTTCTCCAAGAAACTGGAATTCTGGTTCTTAAAGAAACTAGCTTTTCACAGTTGGGAACACTGTATCATGTACCAAATATTATTTATTGAATGAGGTTAGAAGTTAGTACATTCTATCCACAAGCTAGTCTTAGCTATAAAATAGACCTTCCTCCCCACCGATCACCCAGGATCTTCTGAGGAAAGAACAGTTTCCTCTCTGTGGAAAGAGGTCTGTGTGCTCTCAGAGCTCTTTCAGAGTTTACCCATGCTTGTCACCCTAGGTACAGTAGGTTAGGGCTGATGTCACCGGGGTGGGTCCCGAACTTCACCACCGGTAGCTCCCTTTCTTTTCCCTCGACGACCAAGTTGTCAGTTTCCCAGAGGAAAGGGAATGAACCTCAGATGTACAGTTCTGGGGCAGTGGTTAGAACAGTGGTTCTCAAATGCGGTGGACATCAGAATCACCGAGAGGGCCCATGTTTTAACAAAACAGACTGTGAGCACCCCCCTCCCCCAGGTTTTGTTTCAGTTAGCTCTTGGAGGGGCCCGAGAATTTACATTTCTAAATAGTTTCCAAATGATGCTGGGCCTGCTGGTCCAGGGACCACACTTGGAGAACCACTATTTGAGAGCATAGTCTCGCTTTAATTGGCTCTAGACTGAGGTGCTTAACTCTTTGGAACTGAATGTGTTTCTGTTTAAAAGAGGGAGATGGAAATAGATTGATTTCTCAGGTTACTAGCTGATCTGCCTAACTTTGTGCTCTGCTCTAATTACCCTTCTGTGCCTTCCCTCTTCCCAACCCTGACTTTTACTTCTCTCAGTTGTCTTTTGTCACTCCTTGGAAGATACACTGAGTTAGGGTGAATGGTTCCTAAACACAAGCCATATTGCTTTGCTTGAGTCACGTAACCTCTGTAAAGTCAATGTGTTGACTTCATACTTACATGGTGAGGTCACTGTGAGGCTTCAGCGAGACAGCGCACGTGAAGGGACTGCATACAAGGTAAAGCATGGTGAAAAATTCCTTTATTATTTTGAGCATCCTTGACTACCCTTCAGAACAGTGTCCTTGGACTTGAGGATGGACTCCTTCTCCTGAGGCTGACTTTCACTGCTGCTGGGGGGCATGTAAGGATTGGGTGAAATCTGCAGGGCCTTCATGGAGAAGTAGGTCCCACAGTAGGTGACTGGTTGGGCTGGGGTCTCTGAGGGCTTCCCGAACTGGGATGTTTTGGAGGCACGTTGATGTGGAGATGTGGCAGTGACCATAGAAGAGTTCAGTGCTGGAAATGAGCTTGAACAGTTGCTGGACTATTAAGAGTCAGCTTCCTCACAGTGGAGAAATAGGATTCCATGACATTTTTTTTTCCCTGGCATCTTTGGAAGATGTGATCAGGCCCCCGCCTATTTTTACTTTGAGTTCTCGATCTACAAGGTCCACAGTGACCACTAGCCTCATGTACCTATGTAAGTTAATCAAAAGTCAATGAACTAAAAATTCAAGTCCTTAGTCGCATGAGCCGCAATTCAAATGCCCAGTAGCGGTTTGCATCAGTGCAGCAAGCTCCATCGGGCAGTGCTCTTCTAGAGAGACGTTAGCCCAGTTTGACTGATGGCACCACTGCTGGGCTTCATAAGACGGGATGGGCACACATGTTTGACTGAAATGAATCACTTCTCCCTTGAAGTCCTGTGTGGACCAACTGGGAGACGATACCGCAGGGCGACTCGCCTGTCAACATGAACCTCGTTTTTGGAGGCTCATCTCATTTAGAGGGTCAGCAAGGCGTTTGGCTTATGCTGGGGGTAGCACTTACCAGGTTAGCTGGCTGTATCAAGGGGTATCTACTGCTTCTAGGGATGTCTGCGGCTTTGATTCCATCGCTGGGGTTCTCCCGGGGGTGTGGTCCTTGAGAGAAGCAAACAGAAATGCGAGTGTGGAGTTAGCCCCAGAGGTCTTTGTCCCGGGGAGGATCTAGGGCCAGCCTGGGCTCCTCCGCCTTGGGTGGGTTCCACTCTTGTCCCAGCCTTTGTCAACAAGAGGCAGGAGGCGGGCCTTCGGCCGGTGTCTGGACTTGCTCGGATACCGTTCCTCCCTGCCTCATCCTGATAGTTGCTTCCTTTCAGAGGGTTCTGTAAGCTGTAAGGTCCTTTCCCTTCCCCACCTCCAGCTCCTTGCACTGACTTCCCAAATACTTTGTGCATCCGTCTCCTTGCTTTGCATGTCCACACGCTGGGTGCTTCCGGGCTCCTTACGGAGCTTCTGGAACCCTCCCAGCCACACAACAGGTCTTCCCACTTCTGCTCTCCTGCACCTCTTCTGATCTGCCCCGCCCTTCCTGCTTTCCTCCACCCTTCTCAGAACAGGCAGAGCAAGACGAGGGTGATAGGTATCTTGTCTTCCAGGCCCGCTTTGCTTCCTGCCTTAGGTGGGGCTCTGCCCGGCCCGGTGGCCGGGAGCCAGGGAGGAAGGAGGCCTCTCGCATTGAACTGCTGCTTCTCCGCCGTAAGGGCTGCTCTGGTTAGTGTGACCCAGGAATGTGACCCCCAAAGACAGGGGTGACGCAGGCCTTTTCCTTCCTGATGTGAACTGTACTTGGAAGGACTCTGAGAACCAAGTTTCTGAAGGGTAAGCCCCCTCTCTCTACAGGGTTGGGGGGGAAGGGGGAAATATGAAACTTGGCAGGGCCCTGTTTCCTGAGGGACCAGTCTCTAAATCTCACTGCAGCTATCGGTTGATTGCTCATCTTGGTTATGTGGGAAAAGGTCGGAAGATAGAAGGGCAGATGAGATTGTCTGTCTGGGATCTTTTTTGGGCAATGGGGGATCAAGGAGGAGGAAAAATAGCAAAAGGGTCTAGCAAGCATGTTCTCTCAGAATTATGGAAACCAGTGGATACGGTACCTAGGGAACAGCATTAAATTCACTGCAGAACACATGTAACACCAGAAAATGTCTTCTGAAATCAAATTAGCTTAAATTAAGACACCTGGGAAAGTAATGTAAACAGTATCACAAAACCACTTACACAAACCTTAGATATAATGGGGCTGTCAGATAATAAGCAGGAGGCTTGCAAAAGGGCATGACCTTGGCAGACTTACCTTCCTGTGGTCGTGATTGGCCAGCTAGATCATAAATGAGCAGTTGCGTGAAAAGTGGGGAGTACATTTACTTTAGCTAACTTTGAGATTTGATCCCATTAAGTATTTACCCCCCCAATCAAGAATGTAAGATCTAAAAATATCTACTCTGAGATACGGATTATCTTAGTCCTGAGTTTAGAAGTAAAATTTTCTGAAATTCTGAAGTTTCTTTCTTTCTTTTATTTTTGAAGATTTTATTTATTTATTTGACGGAGAGATCACAAGTAGGCAGAGAAGCAGGCAGAGAGAGCAGGGGAAGTGGGCTCCCCAGTAAGCAGAGAGCCTGATGGGGGTCTCGATCCCAGGACCCTGAGATCATGACCTGAGTCAAAGGCAGAGGCTTAATGCACTGAGCCACCAAGGCGCCCCTCAACTTTCTTCAAAATAGATTCCAGGAATTTGGAGAAACAAAGTGAGATGAATACAAATATTTATATTTTAATGGCAGTTATTACGTGACTAAGGTCACTTTATTAGTTTAGGAACATAAAATGTGTTATGTGTTATTAAACTTGCTCGTAAAGTGGACAGATTTTATAGTATTAAATTTAGTAGTTGGGTAGTAATTACAAATATTCTCATTGAATTTACTTCCAAATATTTTAAAGGAATATTCCTAATATTCCTTAAGGAAGGAATATGTTGCACATTAGGAAACATGACATTTCTCATTTGTTGGATAGATTATAAATTAGGCAATAATTGGGATACAGAAGCATTCACCGCCCAGTTGAGTATCTGTTGAGCTGGGGACTGTGGACTGTACCAGTCAGTACTGAGGTGGATAATTTTTTTTTAAAGGTTTTATTTATTTATTTGACAGAGATCACAAGTAGGCAGAGAGACAGGTGGGGTGGCGGGGAGGGGGGAGCAGGCTCCCCGCTGAGCAGAGAGCCTGAAGTGGGGCTCCATCCCAGGACCCTGAGATCATGACCTGAGCCCAAGGCAGAGGCTTAACCCACTGAGCCACCCAGGTGCCCCTCAGATGGAGAATTTGATGAGGACACAATACAAGGATACAGTCCTCCATCCAACATTGGAGGGTCTGTCATGTGCATGGAACTGGATGAAGTGTGGGATATATATCCTTCGCTCCCATGGAATTTGGATTCTAAAAGGGATATAATGGAGTAAGGGATTAGAAAACAGAAGGCAAACTGAACTGGGTTTATTCTGCTGTGTGAAGAGGACGAGGAACAATTTGGAATTGCCTTTCAACTATTTTATCTTTGCTGTGAACTGATTAAGAGGGAATGGGTTTCAGTTAAAGATATCACAACTTCTAGAAGCATGGGTTTTGTGTTTTGTGCCAGGGAGCTTGGGAGGAAATGGAGGCTATAGATGCAACCAAGGAATTACTAGAAGCGTGGGGCTGTCTCACTCTAGAAATCTCTTTAAATTGAGTGAGTATGATTGAATGTCCTATATGAATGCGGGATGTAGATCTAATGGCTGGTTTTGATGTGTTCATCTGTGGGGCTTTTGAGGAACTTAAGGAAGCTTGTGTGGCTGGAACTGTGACAGATGTGTGCAGCAGGAACCAGATCAGATTCCGTAGGTCCTCCCAGATGAGGGAGGGGAGCCCTTGGAAACCATCAGGTGGGGCTGTGTCAAGGGGTCCTGTGGCAACAGCACGGATTGTGTCTGCATTTGCCTTTCAGTTTCCTCTTTGATTTGAGTGAGTTGTACAATCTGGGAAGAAGAGAGGAAAATTAGTGCTATTTATGCATCATGATTTGTTTGTAAAGTCTGTTTAATGTTGAAAAAGCATTTAGGAATCTATGATGTGTTGTTTACTCTTTCTGCTTAAGAAGTTAAAACAAAAACAAAACAAAACCAGTCCCCGGACTCTTAATTCTGTTTATCCTGCAGCTTTACTGAATTCACTTCCCAGTAATAATAGTTTTTTGGTTAGCATCTTTAGAGTTTTCTCTATATAGTATCATGTCATCTGCCCATAGTAACAGTTTTACTTACTTAACCCATGTGGATGCTTTTTATTTCTTTTTCTTGTTTGATTGCTGTGGCTAGGACTTCCAGTGCTGTGTTGAATTAGAGTGGTAAGAGACGACATCCTTGTCTTTTTCCTGATCTTAAAGGAAAGTTCTCAGTTTTTCACTGCTGAGTATGATGTTTTTATCAATAACTATAGCTCCAAAAAATAATTATGTATCTCCTTTAAACAAAGCTTAAAGCTCAACAATGCAGTAGTGAAATCAATGCTTAGTTGACCTTTGTGTTTGATTCAGACCTGAGATTCACAATTTCCAGAAGGGTTCATTATGGAAAATTCACTGTGGAATAAGAAGAGAGGTTTTTCCCTTCTTATTTGTAATGCTTAGGAGAGAGGACAGATTCTCCCCACCACCTGTCCGTCCCAGTGTTCTGTCTGAAGAGGAGTTTCCTAGGCAGCTGAGCTGTTCATGTTAGAGCCTGGTTCCTGATCCCTCTCCAGGTCAGCTAGCCCTTGACTTGCATGCCAAGGTGACAGACAAGTTAGGAGTTTTGAAGAATCTTTGGATGACACCATGTATGCTTTTGTTTTGGTCTCTGATACTAAGGTTGCACCAGTAAGCTTATTTTCAGAGAAAGGGTATATTTTAAGATCTCTCAACCCAAGTGCTTGGAAAATTGAAAATGTAATTTTAGTCTAGTTTGTCAGTTTGCTGAACAGTCTGACCTAAACGAAAGTTTAAATGTTTTCTTCTGTGTGTGTGTGTGTGTGTTGGTGTGTGTGTGTTTTCTGGTGGGCAGCAAAGTTTATTGAGAGATAGAAAAGTGATAGTACAAAACTCCCCAAAGAGGGGCGGGGGGACCCGAGAGAGCTGCCCTTAATGTCTTCATCTTTGATCTGCTTGGGCATCTTGCTGTTTTTAAAAAGCTCCCTGATTTGATCATTTCTTGAAAGTGAAATTTATATCATTGATTCCTGTTCCATTTCCCCATTCTCATAAACAGAAGCTAAAATGTACTGAACACTTACCATGTGCTGGAACACCGTCATTGCTCTGTCTTATTTAATCTTTGTGACGGTCTTATGTAGTAGGTCTAATTGCTGTCTCCATTTACTGATAAGGTAACGGGCACCAAGAAGTTAACTCATTTGCTCTGTTTGCGAAGGTAATAAATCACAGAGCCTGGATTCTGACACTACGTTAGTAGCAGATTTGCCAAAACAAAACCAAAAAAATTGGCCCCTTTTTCTTTTCTTTCCATTAGGTGGATATTTCCTCCTCTATCTCTGCCATTTGGTGGATATCGCTGTTATTCTTTAAATCTTTTAAGACTCGGGTCTTCTGGCTTGACAGCATCATCCTCTTTTCTCCTCACTCATCATGTCTTAACATCCTTCCCTTTGTCCCAGGACTGCCTGACTTCCTGCTGGGCAAGTTATTACAGTTTTTTTTCTCCCCACCTCCCAAAAGTAATTCCATGGAGCCTTTTTTTCTAGTGAAATATCATTGTTGATTTGTATTCCCTTTTATGAAAATCCCTCAAGGGCAAGAAGATGCATTCATGTGCAGGTGTTTCCTAGAGAAGCTGCTCCCTCTCCTCGGATACATTTTCTTTAGTTGTTGGAGTCCGTTCGTCTGACAGAGTTCAAACAGTGCTTTATATCAAAGGGCCTCTGTGTGTCTTCAAGCTTCACCACTTTTGGGGCCTGTGGGCACCTCTCTTTGCTTGGGAGGGAGGCAGTTCGCTGTCAGTTATAACTGATTTGTAGCCGTTTTCATCTTAAAGGTCTCTAAGTTTCCCATCTTTTGGCCCCTTCCCCATAGAAGAGGCTATAGCATGTAGAGCCATGTTTCTCAGAGTGTGCTCTGTGGAACCCTGGGGGTTCGTAAAAACCACCTTCACAGTAACAGTAACACACATGTGCCTCTGACTGCACGGACATTTGTACTGATGGTGTAGAAGCAATGCTGGGTGAAACTGCATGTGCCTCCGCATGGTTCAAAGCCGTGGCACCGACGCTACTAGTGGTCTGTCTGTCCCTCACCAGCACACGCTGTAAAAAGCCTGCTTTGCTTAAGACCGTTCTTGTTGAAGCAGTACAGGTACTAGTTTTATTAAATCTCCAACCTCAGCTACACCTTTTTAATGCCTTGTGTGATGAAATGGAGAGTGAAAATTAGAAAATTTCAAGTGAAAATTAGAATTTTGGGAAATTTGGATTTGCCACTATGAGCTTGACAGCTTCCTAAACACAAAAGACTTTTCTGATGATCGCAGTCCATGGTGTATTAACAAATGTGGTTTTGTTGATGTTACATACTTGAAATATTTCCATGTATGGAAGATTTGCATAGTTCAGTGGACCATTATTTTCCAAATGACCAATGTATGAAGTTATGAAATCATGGATAAAGAACGTTTCCTCCAAAGTAAGAGATGGACAAATGTGATCGAATTTAGAATTTAGAAGAATATCCAAGACGAAGTCACTGAGATAGTTTTAGTATTTCACATTGCAATCACCATTAAGAAATTAGCACTTGTTGAGTTTTGGTATTATTTCAAAGGATAGTGACAATTATCTGGAAAGGCTATCAAGATACTGCTCCTTTTTCCAATTACATATTTGAATGAGGCCAGATTTCCTTCCCCTGCTTCAGCTAAAAATCACACAACAGACTGACAGCAGAAGCAGATATGAGAATCCAGCAGTCTTGTAAGCCTGACATTAGTTTGCAGAATTATAAAATAATAACCGTTCTCGCTGCTTTTTGTTTTAGAAATGAGTTGTTTTTTTGAAATGAGTTTCCATAAAAAATATTTCATGTCACTTAGTGGGTTTATTATTATTGTTTTTAAATGAAATATATTTTAATAATTCTCAGTTTCATTTTCTAACATAATAAATACGGATAGATATGGCCCACATAAACAATAGCTTATTGGGCCCTCAATAATTTTTAAGAGTGTAAAAGAGATCCTAAAACCAAAAAGTTTGAGCGCTGTTGGTATAAGAGTAAACACTGCGTACATTCTGAGTCACACCCCCAGGGCTTGCATCCTGGTTTTGCCCTTTACTAGCTGTGTGACTTTAGGCAACAGTGCGTTAGTTGCTGTGTCTGAGAAATGAGGGTAATCCTCATAGAGTTGTGAGGTCCGTGTAGTTAGCATGTGTACGTTCTTATAGACCTAGGGAGAAACCATAGCTCTTGACAGATTGTTTACGGGGATGTCCGTGATCCCAGACCTCCAGGCCGATGAGAAGAAAGAGGTAAGGGTAGCTCCTCAGCAGAGTTCCAGAATCCAGTGTGTGTGCCCTGAGATGGACCTGGACACTGGTATCTGCTTACCACCCCATGCTACCTTGAGCCTGCCTGGGTCACTGCATTTGTGCGCTGTTGGGCAATTGTCTGCCTTTGTGTCTGCCTCTCTCACTAGCCTGCCATAATTAGTTCCCCGTACCAGGCACTGACTCACGCCTGGAAGATGCTCGGTGTCCTAGATCTTGTGGAAGGAATCAGTGAATGAATGACTGTGTAATTCTGCATTTTGCTGCTCATGAAGTCCACAGACCCATGCGTGGTGTTTGGTAAGGGATAGGAATTATAAGGAAACCAAATACTACCGCAGATATCTAGGCTTTAAAATACATTGAAGTTCTGTGGGATGCCTTGGAACAGTCACAGTTGAATTTGCATCTCAGCCCTAGGGCTGTGAGCTCTGTGACCTAGAGCATGTTACTTCTGTTTTTGTTTAAACCTAAACAAGGTAAAGAGGAGATACGGAGACCTGATTCTCAGAGATGTGAGAATTACCCGGGATAATGTGTGTGTCCCGTCCTGCTCTATAATGTTACATTCTGTGCCTTTCTTCTGTATAAAATTCAGCAGGGGCTTATCTCACATGATTTGGTGGCATAGGTGGCTGTGTGATTTTTGAGTTAGCAAGCACGTGTCATATAAGACGGTAGGCATTTTCACAGGCCTATTGTCATCGTGGTGCACTAGATGCATTTTTTGCTGCAGTCACTTTATTGTATCTTAATCACGATAGTTTAGATGTAACTGAAATGGTCATATCCTCTGACCCAGTCATTCAGGTTTAAACAATTATGAAATCTAGGAGCGCTGAAACTGTTGACTTCAAATCTGAACCTACTAAAAAGCCACAAATTTACTCACAGAATTTTTTACCAAAAGAGTCAGTGCAGGCTCATTGGCCTGTTATAGGAAGAGTCACTGCCTGTATTTACTCATTTGGGTTCATCAGACCCATCACGCTTTGGCTTCAGCTGTGACCGATGTACAGAGTTTCGGTTTATCACCGCTGTTCCAGAGTGCACGTGGCGTGTCAGCCCTCGTATGGCAGAGAGGTATCCGCTTCCTACATCGGACCCTGCAGTCAAATCGACAGCGAAGAATTCATTTCTGGTCTGCACCTGTGGAGATCCTGATTGACAGGTGCAATATGGTGGGGCTCGGAAGTGACATTTTTAACATGTACCACGGCTACCGTGAATCGAGCTCAGGTTTGGGATTCATTGTTCGAGGGGAGACCCCATGGTAAAAAGAATAGGCGGCCAAGTGGAAGGGACGAGGACGGTGGCTTCATCAATCGCCTTGGTGTTCTGGTGATTGGCAGGGAGGGTGCTATTTTTACTGTAAGCTTTTACGAAAAATAACACAAATAAAATAGCTCTGGTTACTTCTCTGCTTCGTATACTCAGGGAAAGCACTTTTCCCAGTACCTTTCCCCATTTTCCACAAGCAAGAGCATATCATTAAAACGCCCCTCATTTTAATGTAAGAAATTAGGAAGGAGTAAAAGACTCAGAATTAAGCGCACTTTGGTTGGGGAGTTTTGGATGGCAGAATAGCATCACAGAAAGAGCTCTGATTTTGTCTGTGCTGCTGCCTAGTTCTGTGCCTCTGGGCGTTACTTAACTGCTGTGAGCCTAGTCTCCCTCGCTACAAAATGGGAATAGGGCGGTGATAATTAAACGTAGGGATTTTTGTATCATCCCTATACTTCCTAAGCCCTCAACAAGTGGGAGCTCCTACCACCATTGATTTTACTTTTAATACTGGAGGCATGTTTTGTTTCTTGGGGAACACTGGTTGCTTTAAATCATGAAGTCCACTTACGAGGCCATGTTGACTTTTGAGGGGAGTGAGTAGAAGAAGCCCCAGTCCCCGGGAGAGATGCTGCCCGACAGACATGCCTTGTCCTGCAGCTGCAGTGCTTCTCGAACAGGACCCCAAGAGCCAGAGGAAGCTGGGGGCAGGCCAGAGGTGTCCCAGCCACTCCTCTCCTCGGTGCGGGCAGCAGAGGGAATCTGGAGAAGCGTAGACACGCGTTCATGTTGCTGTCTTGTGTCTTGGGGTTTATTTTAAGACTTTTCATCCTGTTTCCCTTTGTTCAGAAAATATTAATACTTACTGTCTGCCTGCAGTGATGGAAACACATTTAAGCAATGGAGCTCACATGCTAGTGAGTTAATTTTTGTTTTTTTCTCTCAGTGGGAACGTAACGTGTTCCAGGGGCACCTACAAGAATACCTTTATTATGGTCCTGAGATTAAAGAAAGATTATTTAAATTTCAGTTATTTAGTTAAGCAAAGGGCTTACTTATTATTTTATCAGAGTACACCGTTCTAGAGGTCTGTATGGTGTAGAGCTGAGAGCTATTAATGCTGTACTTTGTACTTAACACTTGCTGAGAGGGTCGATCATGTGTGCAGTGTTTTTACCACACACACACAGATTAATAAAGGAGGTAGGAGGGGACAGGTGATGGATATGTCTGTGACCCTGATGATGGAGATGGCTTTGTGGGTGTATATTTATCCCCAGACTTGTCCAGTTATACACGTTCAATATGCACATCTTTTTAAATGGCAATCACACCTTAATGAAGTGTTTTTTTAACTTATCTGAAGAAAAGAATTTCTGGAGTCCAGGTACTTAGAGTTTTAGATAGGATAAATACCAAATATATCAACATGAAATACGCATTATGATACTACGTACAATTTGAGTCAAGGTATTTAAGTAGCATTTGGATTTTCTGTTAAAGTCCAAAATTAAAAAATGATTTTCTCTTTGTAGTTACAGTCTTTTTAGTATGGGCTGCTCTCATGTGCCTGTGCTGACTCTGTGTGATAGCTAGGACTGGGCTGATTCCTTTTTCTTAGGGTGGGGGACAGGTTCCCGTAGGAGTCTTCTGACTGTTCCTGCTCCCAGACCTATGGAAGGAGCAGGAGCCAAAGGCTGCATTTGGAGCACAAATGCCAGGACACAGGGGTCACCTGCAGGGGGAGCAGGATGCAGGAGCACTTTCCTCTAAGTGTGATTTTGTGCCCCAGCTGCAGAATCCCTGGGATGCTGTTACTTCCTGTACAGAGCCCCTGTAGGAACAGGACACTTGTATCCATGTACACTTGTAATTAACCTCTTTTAGCACTAGGTGGCTTTCTCTCGTTTTTTTTTTTTTGTTTGTTTGTTTGTTTTTTTGTTTTGTTTTGTTTTGTTTTGTTCCCCAGTAGCTTTTACCAAGCCTTGGTCTCCTGATTAGTTTGAAAAAGACAAAATCATCTTTGAGCTAAGGTCTATAGAATTAAGAGTATGTTTGTAACTGGTTATTTTAAAACGTACCCTAATTCTATTAATGCATATTTATCAATGCCCCTTATGTGCTAGAAACTACCAGGTACAGTAAACATACGCAGATGATTTATTGATTCAATACATGTGTATTGAGCATTTACTATGATTTTATTTCTGCTAGAAACTGGGGATAAAAAAGCAAATAAGGGGCGCCTGGGTGGCTCAGTGGGTTAAAGCCTCTGCCTTCGGCTCAGGTCATGATCCCAGGGTCCTGGGATCGAGCCTCGCATCGGGCTCTCTGCTCAGCGGGGAGCCTGCTTCCTCCTTTCTCTCTGCCTGTCTCTCTACCTACTTGTGATCTCTATCTGTCAAATGAATAAATAAAAAATCTTTAAAAAAAAAAAAAAGCAAATAAGACATCATCAGCTGTTAATCAACGTATGGGGCCGGGGGAGGGAGAAAAATATAAACCAAATATGTAGGTGGTTGAATGGTGGCATAAATTTGCATGGACCATGATGGGAGCACAAATGAATAGCCCATAAGCATATGCGGGTGGGGTGATGGCTTCGCAGAGGACGTGGCCCTGGAGTAGAGCTCCAGAAGACTCTGGAGAGTCAGCTGTGTATCTGAGCATTTGGTATGTGCCCAAGTAAGAGTTTTCCGACTCACTTGGAAGGAAAGGCCCTCTGGATGAGGGAAACTTTGGGGGGAACTCAAGTTTCTTTAGGGTTTGTGTGAAGGGTACCTGGGGCTATAGAGGCGAGTTACTGGAAGCCAAGGCAGATGGTGCTAAGTCATGTAGGACGTGGGATATAAACAATGCTCAGTTATTATGAGCAGGGACAGAACATTTCATTATTTTAAATGTAAGTCTCTCTCAGAAGTTCTTGATTGTAAGCACAAAGTGATTTTGGCTAACGTAAGCAAAAAGAGGGATTTATCGGAAGTATATCAGTCAGCTCACAAATGGACAGGAAGGGCCAGAAAATGGGCAGGAGCTGAGGTGAAAATTCACCGGGAACCCAGCCAGGGATGTGCCATCCGTCTTGTGAGCGTGGGCCTCCAGAGCCAACCACGGCTGGCCCTGGACTGCTGTGGTAACAGTACCGCCGGCATTTGATCAACACCATTTGTCTTTGTGTCATTTCGTCAAGATTCAAAGTCTTTGGATGGAAAATCCAGTTGACTGAGCTGAGGGTGTCCTAGTTGCTAGAACCTTCCGGCTTCCGTAATGGGAGATGGAACCTACCCTCAAGGTTTACGTAGTGAGTTCAGGGTTCCCTAACACTAAAAGCATTTAATTAGAGGTGATTGACTCTCAGGAATATGGTCAGTAGCCATTGGCAGTTGGATCACCTAATCTCGAAATTATTTTGCATTTCTCTAGTGTTAGGAAAATAATGTACTAAAATTTAAAAGGCTTTTAAGAAGCTCCCTTAAATACTGACTTCTGAGTCATCCTCCTCCCTACCCATACCCGAGTGACACGGAACTCTCCATTCCTTTTAGAGATGAAATGCTTCCATGACTCAGGCCCTGTGCTTCTCCTTGAACCACATTGTGTTGCTCTCTCCTCCTTAGCACCCTCTCCTCACGCCCCAGTGGATTAATATCCTCCTCATTTTTGCCTGTTCTGCTCACCTGTGTCTTACTCCTTGTCATTTCAGCTCCATCTTGCCTCCCTAGTCAACAGGTAGTGATGAGTTACTTTTGGGTAACTGTGTGTCCCTTTGGTAGAGCACTGAGTCTGCAGGGAAATTCGGGTAGTTGTATGTGTGCACGTTGGTCTCCAGAGCTGGGTCATAATATCCTGAGACCAAGGACGTTCTTACTCATTTCTTGCGGTTTTTAGCTCCTAGCACAGTGCCCTGCTGAACTCAATTGTTACTTTAAAGGTTAAGCATATATTCTGCATTTTGGCTCATACTGCTAGTATTCTCAGATATTTCTAAATAAGCATTACAAAGTTAAACGTCGCATGGCTTTAAAGTTATTAATCACAAATTCCACTTTGAGAAAGTCTCAATTAAGTAGCTAGTAGTGTATTTATTATTTTCCTTGTTTTCTACAACAGACAGATTGGTGCAGGGATTAGAATCCACATTTGGTGCCAAGAAAGATGATATCATACAAGGGTTGGGAATCTTGGAAATCTTCCTCCCTCCCACCCGTCCCCATCCCCATCCCCATCTTGGGTTTCAGATAATGGTTCCTTGGGGAAAGAGCTCTTCCATTGCATGGAGATTCTGCTTCCTGTTTAAAACCGTGTGTGTTGTGTGCACGTGTTCTAGAACAGGGCGCTCTCACCTGTCTTTGCTTCATGCCGATCTCAGGTTCCTGAAGTGGGAATTGGCTAACTCAGATGAGCTAGTTTGGTCTCTTAAGAGGACTTGTGAACAGACTTGCCTTTCTTTTTCAGGTCCTAGTCATGGGCTCCTGAGGCCGCTTCTAAACATTGTTTCTAGGGCGTCCGTTTCCCTGAGCAGAGTATCCCACTCCCCCAGAAAAGCCTCCAGATCTGCCCAAATCAGGCTTGGTTGCTTACATTTAACTTTGAGGCTGCTGGCACACTCAGCAAATTCCTTAGCTCTTTGAAGGGAAGGTAGAAGTCCACAGTTGTTTGTTACTGTGTTTAAAATCTCTGTTACAAGGGCGCCTGGGTGGCTCAGGTGGCTGAGCGTCTGCCTTCACTGCAGGGCATGATCCGGGAGTTCTGGGTTCAAGCCCCACATCTGGCTCCCTGCTCAGCAGGGAGTCTGCTTTTCCCTCTGCCCTTCACGCAGCTCGGCTCGCTCTTCCTCTTTCAAATAAATAAAATCTTAAAAAAAAAAAAAAAAACAACAAACGAAAAACAGGGGCGTGTGGGTGGCTCAGTGGGTTAAAGCCTCTGCCTGTGGCTCAGGTCATGATCCCAGGGTCCTGGGATGGAGTCCTGCATTGGGCTCTCTGCTCAGCAGGGAGCCTGCTTCCCCCCTCTCTCTGCCTACCTATGATCTCTGTCTGTCAAATAAATAAATTAAAAAAAAAAATCTTTAAATGACTGCTGTTAAATACTAGGTAGTTGATGTTTAAATGCTAAGTTGTGGGATTCACCTCATAATAGCCATAGTTGAGGGAAGGAAAGCCATTATGTGTGTGTGGGGGGGGTGGTCGACAGGAGGTATAGTGAGTTTTGTTGGGGTGAACTGTGAAGGACTTGGGGAGTGGAGTGTGAAGCCAGGGGATGGGATTCCCAGCTGGAACTTGGAAAATGGGGTGACATGATCACGGGACGTGGGGAGGCCAAGTGGACCATCAAGGCTGTTAACAGCAGGGTGGGGAGCTGTAGTAGGCAGCCTTGAAATCCAAACAGAATTTGGCCTTGAAGCTATAGCTAGAACAGTTATGTGCCAGCAAGTGGCATGCTTAGAAGTGGGATTTAAGGACGGGAGATTTCCCAGCTCTGTGAGTGCTGGGTGATAGTCGAGTGACTGTTGGAATGTCTTCTGGTGTCTAAACGTAAAGGACACTTCTGAGCCTGTTCTATCAGCCTCTTTGCAGATTCAAGATCTGATCTCAGGGAAGAAACTGGTTGTGGTGGAGGTGAAGCAGATGAGGTCACCAGGGTTCTTCTGCCTCTTGCCTACCCCCAGAAAACTCACGTCATTTTCCCTTAATTCATTTTCCCTTCAACAATGAGGCCCTTTGTTACGGCTATATTGAGTAAGGGAAAAAAAAAGTCTTGTCCAGGGTTGCATTACCTAAAGGCTTCGGGACAGGTACAAAGAAAGTAACAGCATAAAACCATAATGGGAAGGGAGCTTCAAAAATAAGCCAGAAGCAGTCACTCTCAGAGAGAGCCCCACAGGATTCTTCTTGTTGACACAGACATGTGGATTTGGTAAAGAAGGGGACCGTTCTTGGTGAGATGGATCAGAGCCAAGATGAGACAGAAATGTCGACTGCTCCAGCCAGAATTCCAGAACTTCACCCTTTGTGGAGCACAGCATGGACAGATCCCTGGCCCTCCGTCAGGAGCCCTAGGACCTGCCCGCGCGCCCCCCGCAGAGGGAGACGCTGTAGAGAGCTCACTCCTTTACACTGGCCTTAGCTTGTTTGCCATTGCTCGTGCCTCTTGCCCCTGTAGACTAAAGCTGTGTCGGTGGCCTCCCGGGAACAAAGATCGGCTTGAAAGAAGCAGGTTACTACTGTAAGTCAGTAAGTCCGGAGGACCCCGTGTGGAAATGCCCCCTGGGGCAACCTCACAGACGCCTAACACACCTTTGAGCATGTGGGGATCCCTGATTGGCTGTACACTGCCCTAAAACCACTACCCTGCCTGGGGCCCTGGACAGGAGCCAGGCCTTGCAGGGGCTCCCCCGGTGGGAGAGGTATCTGGAAGTGTCCGTGGGTTCTCCCAGCCTTGCTCCTGGGTGTGGAGAACACTAACAAAGCCCACAGCCTTCCCCCTCTTATGTTGTCGTGTGTCACGCGTTTCCTTCCAGTTCCTCATGTCAGGTAGCCTTGACCCCATGGGGTAGATGGTGTACCCTGACTTCACGTAAGAAAAGAGCCTCAGTTTTTGCTGCAGGAGTTCCTAGTGAAGATTCTGAACTAGTGTAGGAGGGGAAGGATTATGTACCTGTGGGATTAAGGGCGAGGCCTCGCTTTCATTTTTGCCATATAGCCCAGGAATCTGCGGCCCGCAGACCCAGTGACACACATTCCGGTCATTTTATCTTGCCTGACAGGCGAGGAAGCTACAAAGAGCTTGATTCAGTGGGTGTGTCAGGCTGGGCGAGTTCGCTTGGTTCACTTGGCTTAGTGAAGCAACGATACCAGGCCCGCCTATCTGCAGGGCCCATCTGGTCATCTGCTGGGCTCTTTCTGCAGCTCCCAGGAGTGGGGGGCGGCAGTGGGAACGGGACTCTCTGGGAATGCGTGGGACACCCAAGTGTACAAAAAAAGCCGTCTTAAGTGACTGTTGATATGTGGTTGGACATCCTGTCCCTCAGTCTGCGGGTGTGTGCGAAGTGCTTTCGCGCTTTCATAATAACGAGGCCCGTAGCCAAATGGTGAAAGGCGGCGTATCTCTGGTGCCTTCTCTGCTGATGTGGGGACAGGGGGCGCTTTCAAGGATTGCTCTCCGGATGCTCTGTGGCCTGGAGCCGTTGAACCTGCTCTCGTTTGCCAGGCCATTGGATAAGGTGTGGAAAATCAGTTTGTACCAGGGTTGCTGTTACTGGTTCTTGGGCTGCGCAAGGATAGAAACGAGTCTGTATCCCAAAATCAAAGGCACAGACAAGGCTTAACCAGGGCTACAGCTGGAGTCGAAGGGAGACTCAGCACTAGGAGAGAGAAGTTAGACTGGCTGGAACAGAAGGGAAGTCCTGCAGCCTATAAGGCTCCTCTTCCGCTTCCCACGCTGGTTTAATTTGCTAATGAGGGGGCGGGGGAAAGGACGTCATCTTGATTGGTTGGAAGGGCCTCATCCTGATTGGTTGATATTGGCCGGCCATTCCGCCTGCTCATGGGTGCTTTCGGAGACAGGGTCCGAAGTTCTAAGGCCAGCTTGTATGTGGGGCTGCGTCTTGGTTCTTGTAACCGTGGTCCCTGTCTCATTGTAGTGATGAGAATGGCTTAGTGCAGAGGTTCTTAGCTAGGTTCTGTATCGAAAGCCTATACCTATACACACACACCCTACACATTCCTTTATAGGCATATACACTTATACATATAACCCTTAATTAGGCCTCCGTTTCATTAGCAGATTGCTCTCCGTTCTCACTTAAAATTTTGAGTCACGTGCCTAGATGGTGTCACCCAGAGTTACATGCTTGCGCATGCCATTCCTGAGCCAGATCCATAATGAGAAAACACCACTCTCTCTTTTTGAAATGTGTGGGTCCTCAACTCTCTCATGCTGATTTGGTGGGGGCGGGGCTGAGGGTACAGAAAGGTATTGTCATGTTTGGGGATTTTTGCCTGGGTGCACTCTTCTGCCCTCCAGCTTAGGGCTTCCCAGCTTTGGCTGCACACTAAAAACCATTTGGGGAGCCCTATAAAAATCAGATGCCTGGGCCCAGTCCCCAGAGAACCTAAATAAAATGATCTGGAGGAAGCTTGGATATTAGGATTTTGTTTTTTATTTTTTCATTTTTAAAAGATTTTATTTGTTTATTTGATACAGAGAGAGCGTGAGAGAGCACCAGCAGGGGGAAGGGCAGAGGGAGAGGGAGAAGCAGGCTCTCCGTTGAGCAGGGAGCCCAGCGTGGGGCTCGATCCCAGCGCCCTGGGATCATGACCCAAGCTAAAGGCAGATGCTTAGCTGACTGAGCCACCTGGGCACTCCAGGTATTAGGATTTTAAAAGTTCTGTGGTGACTGTGATGTGCCACCAAAGTTGCATCTTGCTCTTCTCTAATTTCCCACAACATTTCCACATGCTGACATAGAAGCCAGGTCAGGATTTGCTTTAGAACCCAGGCCATCCGTGATTCCTAATTTTAGCCTGAGACTTTTAGATTTTTAGATATAGAAGGTGAAGGCCAGAAGGGAACTAGTTTCTTCCAGGATACTCCTTGTGGGTGGGCCAAAAAGAGACCCTGACAGATACTGTCATAGGCATTGGAGCTGCAGGTTTAGGCTGGTCCCCATATAATGTGTCATTCAGATTTGGTTTATGTTCATCTTTAAGATGACAGTCACTACTACATGATTCAGTTTTAATTTTATAAGATAAATATTTTTTTTCTCTGTAGTCCACACGTGTCTGTGATAGGTGTGAGCAAGCAGGCAAATATTACTTTGTGTTTTGAAGTAAAGACACTGAGGAGGCTGATGAGTCAACCCCCATCTTTGACCTCAGAATAAGTAGGTACTGCTAGCTTTGGCCTTGTGGGAAAGGAGCAGATAAAAAAACCTAGCAAGACATTTCAAATTACTTTGAGATCAGTTTGAAGTTAAAGCTGAGAAACATTTGGGGCACCCGAGTGGCTCAGTCGGTTCAGTGTCTGCCTTCGGCTCAGGTCATGATCCCAAGGTCCTGGGTTGGAGCCCCGTGTTGTTCTTGGGCTGCCTGCTCAGCAGGGAGTCTGCTTCTTCCCCCTTCCCCCCTCCCCCGCTTGTGGTCTCTCTCTCTCTCTCTGTCTCTCTCTCTCTCTCTCTCTCTCAAATAAATAAATAAAATTTTAGAGCTGAGAAACATTTTTGTTTTAATGGAATTATCATTTGGTCAAGGATTTTAACTTAAAACACACACACAACAAAAGCATGATTCTTCCCCTGGAGTAAAGGAAGCAGAGAAGTCCGTGCAGAGAAGGCAGAGAGCCCAGGCCCATGCTGCCCAGCTTTCCGTGTGTGTATTAGTGTTCCTGTAGTGTGATCTCATGTTTAGTGCCTATAGGGTTGACTGCTGTGTCACGTTGAATTGGAACAGGAAGCCCACTCCGGTTTGTGTGTGAAGCAGAGAAATTGGAGCTGAGAGGCCAGCGCTCGGCTGAGAGCCAGAACCCATGACCCCGGCTCACACTGCCGCTTGGGTTCCAGAATCCTTGAGTGGGGCTGCGAGCTCTGTCCTGGGCTGGGACAGGCTCTTGCTCACAAGTGGTCTGGCGACACAGCCAGCCCCTCTTGGTGTCTTTTATGTCTTCGGTGACACAGCTGCTCTTCTCATTTTAGTCTCCTTTTCTGGCCTCCCCACCCCTGTCCTTTCTGTCCCCCACCTTGACCATCCCGAACTTTGCGATTTGTCCAGTTCTGCAGAGGGCGTGATTTCTGTCGGTGCGTGGAACTGGGTCGTGTGAAATCATCATGACTTCACTCAATGTGTCTTGTAGGTTGTTATTTTGACCTCACGGGTCATTTTGGTGGGTGGTTGGACTTGCGATAATTCTGAATGTTAACTTTGGAATTTTCTGAATCAAAAAGACAGCCCCGAGTTGAGTGTGGGAGAATGCCTCGTGGGCTCTCGTGAGTCACACAGGAAGGAGGGAGAGGAGGACTTCATTGGCACTAATAGGCACTTTGCTTCTTCCCCAGGTCCCCCTCCTGTTTGTTACAGCCCCGGTAGTCCCGCCCCGATTCTGGAAGACCCCAACTACTTTTTCCCCGACTTCCAGCTCTATTCTGGGAGGCGTGAACCATCTGCTTTGACAGTGGAGGCAAACGGTAGTAGCATCAGGGAAAAAGTTGGTAAGTCCTTTTACTGGCATTTCGGTTGGAAAAACAGGATGATCATATGTTTCTGATTTTACAGACTGGCCAGTTGTATTATTGATTGTCTTTTTATTGGTGGGTGTCTTATTCTTAATGTTTGTGCTGTGGTGTCAGTAGACTGTTTTATAATAATATGTGACTCTCAACAGACAGAGTTCTTATGTAGGAACTTGAGAGTCATACCATTTATTCCCCAATTTTTCTCTAATTCCTATATACGTTTTTGCAGTATTTTTTTCCAGAACTTTTTCCTCCTCTGCTTTCACTTTTATCTCTTTCTGCAAATAATTGAGAAGTTCAGAAGAAATTCAAAGCCATAGTAGGCAGGGAACTGATTCCTGTGTGAAAACTTCTTGCCTATTTTTGAGGGCAAAATTGATAAATTGGTAAAACTAGAAGGGAATCTTTAAAACCACTGAAGGAGGGATACCTGGGAGGCTCAGTCGGTTGGGCATTTGCACTTGACTCAGGTCATGATCCCAGGCTCCTGGGATCGAACCCCACATCGGGCTCCCTGCTCCATGGTGAGTCTGCTTCTCCCTCTCCCTCTGCTCTTCCCCCGCTTGTGTGCTCTCTCTCTCCTGCTCTCTGTCAAATAAATAAAATCTTAAAACAAAAACAAAAACAAAAAGCACTATAGGGAGGGATCTCCTGGTTCTTGGCAAATGTGCTTATGAAAAGGAAATTCAGTAGTTTTCATGCTTGAGGAGAACCCCCCCTCCCCCAAATCATTATCTTTTGGAAATATATTTGTCTTTTTATGTGCATTTTTACTCAAGTTGTTTACAATGTTTATTTTTATGTGAATTCGCTTGTGCCACAAGCCTTTCATAACAGTTATCCTGAGGGCAGGGACTGTGTTCTCTTTACCTTCTACCTCCAGCACCTCTCTGAAGGCCTGGATGTAACTGGTTGGTGGGGAAGATTTGCACAGTGAGTGTGAGGCCCACTGAAGCCCACACTGATCTCTCTTTCCTTGGGTTCTTCATCGCTTATTATAGTTCTTTGGCAGTTCATCTTACATGGACTTCCAATAACCTGTTTTTCGTGTTTGAAATTTTTTATTGCTGAGTTTTGGGCTTATATCTTAGTTACAGTATACTTTCTTGGAAAGTAGGGAGTAAGTTCGAATTTACTGCACATGCAGTCTTATGGAGTAGATATGAAGTCTGCCCATTTCCCAGAGGAGAGAGGTTCAGAGAAGCCAAGTAACTTGCCTGAGGTCTTGGGGGTGTGATTTGGAGGGTGGGGGGAGGGGAGAGGCAAACCGGTATGATCCGAGTTCTGGTCAGGAGCTTCAGGACCCAGTCTGTAAAGTTCTTGAATTTGCAGGACAATTATTTTCTAAATGCCTTCTCTGTATCAGGGTTGTGTTCTAAGCACTGGAGAGATAGCAGGTGATGAAAGCAGATAAAACTCTGCCATCTGGTCCTTGAATTCTGGTAGAAGAGGATAGATCATAAATGCAGTGTGGATTGGAAGAAGAGGCCAGAGGCAAGAGATGTGAGGAGGCCATTCGAGACCTCTACGGCAAGTGGTAGGGAGAGCAGGCACCTGGGAAGTGGCTGAGGGCATGGAAATTAGGGTTGCAGTCTTTTACTATCGCTAAGACACTAAAAATGTCATCTAGTGTCACCTTTTGTCATATTTTAATACCAAAAAGAGTAAGAGGGATGTGACCTTTCATAGTCCTTGCCTAAAAAAAGATAGAGGCATAAACCTAATGACAAGTGTCTGTGGGTACACACGTGTATATGGGCAATATACATATATTTATATATCTTGTAAGCATATCCTACCACCTTTATTTTTTCTCATCTTACCGGACTAAGAAAAACTAGTTTGGCACTTGATCAAATGTGGAGAGAAAAAGAGACAAAGGGCCAAAAGTACGTCTGAAATTTCTGTCTGGATGGCTTATAGGATAAGGCTGCCACTTACAGAAAACACAAACAAACAAACAAACAAACAAACAAAAAGGCAACCTTGGGGAAGAAAGATGGTTTGGGGGGAGACAAGGTATTCTGTGTATATATAGAAACAGAGCCATCATTGCCTGGAATTGTAGAAGTGAGGCTGCTTGGCGATGATCTAGTTCAGTTCCCTCCCTTTACCCATGAGGAGATTGAGCTCAGAGATAGTAAGTGATTTGCTCAAGGTCACGCCTGTAGTAAATACTAGAATTTTTACTATCCTACTGCTATGTAATTTCCTCAATACTTACTAGTATTGTGAAATGGACAGATTTTATATTTCATGGCACTCATGCAGGAATTCTTAAATGTTTGATCCCCCATTACATGCACACTGGGTTCTGTGTACTAGCGAGACCGGGATGGGTTGGCGGGATCCTTGCCTTTAAGAAGCTGAGAGTCTTGGGTGAATAATCGCTGCTGTCTACTGCAATACCGGTTCTAATGGTGATCTGTATGAAAGGAGAAGGCGCTTAGGAGGAGGGGTCAAGGCTGCTGGGCTGCAGTGGGACAGGTTATACTCCAGAGTAGCTGTGAGCTCTCACTTGAAGCATGTCTAGGAATTTCCCAAGAAGACCTGGTGAGGTGCATCCCTCTCGGCAGAGGGAAGAACGTGAGCGAAAGCCTAGGGGCGGGAGAGAACTTGCGTGTCTGGGAGCTATGTGGTCTTAGGTGCTGCTGGACTCACTCACCGAGGAGTGGCCTGGGAGGGGAGGTAGTGGTGGTGGCCTGAACTGTTGCTGGTTTCCCCGTACCTGCTGCAGCCTAGGGTAGGATGTCAGTTTCATCTTGTAATTCACTGCTGAGGAATTTTCTGCAGAGGAGTGATACAGTTAGGTTTTCCTAGTTGAACAGTCTTTCAGGGTAACGTGGAAGATAGGTTGAGGTCTCCAGGGTGGGTTTGGAGGTGGGACCAAGTGTCAGAAAAATAGATAAGAGGCTGCTGGAATTGTCTGGGTATGAGACACCATGGGCTTTGCAGTGTTGTGGAATAAACACAGCTTTTTTTGTAGAATGAGTCAGATCCCGACTCTGGCTCTTCCTACCTCTGTGACCCCCGTCATTCGCCTTCTCTGAGCCTCTCTCCTCATCTGTGAGATAAGGGAAATTATATCTGTCTCGTATGATCATACGTGCCTCATACGATTACCTGAGGGATAAATGAAATAACATATGGAGAGAATTTAGCACAATACCCAGTGCATCATATGTACTTTTAAAATGGCTCTTACGGTTACATTGTGGTTATCAATAATATATTTGGGGACTGGAGGGGAATGAAAAAGGTTAGGAGAGGTGTTTAAGAGGTAGAGTTGGCAGGCTAATACTGGATGCTAGAGGTAAGGGAGGAGAAGGAACTTTGGAAAATGCCCAGGTTTCTGGCCTGGCAAGGAGTAGATGAGGGAGGGATATGGGGTTTGGTGGGTAAGTGCTGGGGGCGGGGAAGACATGTTGAGTGTGGAGAGCCAACGGGGCCGTCTGCTGGGGACGGTGGATGGCGTCGTGAATCAGTCGTCAAAGACGGGTGGCCGGTGTGATGGCCCGGGAGATTCTGTTGAGTGATGGTGGGAGAGCTTTCAGGGCAGAGCTGTGGGAAATAACCAGAATTTAAGAGGCAGGTGGAGAAGAGGGGGCCAGAGAAGAAGTGCCCAGAGAGGCAGGAGCTGGAACTAGGGCAGGGGTTGGAGGTGGGAGACCTGGATGCTTCAGGAAGCACTTCAGGAAGTAGATGCTCACCATGCCGAGTCTGAAATGCTTCCGGCAGGTGAGGTGCGTCATACAGGAGATGGAGTATTCTCGTTGGGCTTGGTAGCTAATCAGAACTGTAGGGAGAGTGGCAAATGGGGCATTTGGAAAGTGGAGATAGGGAGTGTAGACTGCTTACCGAGGACAATCAGAAGATAACAGGAGTACAGATGCACAGAGGCAGTTAGAGGTACGTGGCTAGGGCCAAGAAAAGGGGATTCCTTTTTGTTTGATCTTGTTTTTTTTTTTTTTTTTTTTTTTTTTTTTTTTTTTTTTTTTTTTTTTTTTTTTTTTTTTTTGCTTCCATTTTTTTTTTTTTAAAGATGGGAAAGATTTCGCATATTTATATGAGGAAGGCAAGGAGCCAGGAGGGAGTTTAAAGGAAAGGGAGGGGGCGAAGGACAGCAAGGTCCAGGAGGAAGCAGGAGATGAGGAATGGAGAGTAGTAGACTCGCTATGAATGGGAACAACACTTCCCTGAGAAACTCAGGGTAAACGGAGGTGGCAGTGTATTTGAAATGTTGTCTTTAAAGACTACTGTAGTGGGCACCTGGGTGGCCTGGGTGCCTTCAGCTCAGGTCATGATCTGAGGGTCCTGGGTTTGAACCCCACATCAGGCTCCCTGCTGAGCCTCTGTCCCTCTGTTCCTCCCCCCATGCACTCTCTCTCTCAAATAAATAAATAATCTGTAAAAATAAATAAAGAGGTAAGTAAATATATAAAATGATAAAATAAAATAAAATAAAAAGAATAAAGGCTACGGTAGCTACCATGTTAATTACTCAACGTGTAGATCCAGACCCGTGTCCCCATGGCACATCCTGACACCCTTTTCCCTCTGTTTGCCTTCTAGTTGAGGAACCCCTGTGTCACTTCCAGCCCCCAAGCCTCCTGCGGACGTCAGAGGTGGAGATGAGAGGTTCCGAGGATGCGGCCGCTGGGACAGTGTTACAGCGGCTGATCCAGGAACAACTGCGGTATGGCACCCCGACCGAGAACATGAACTTGCTGGCCATTCAGCACCAGGCCACAGGGAGCGCAGGACCCGCCCACCCCACGAACAGCTTTTCTTCCACGGAAAACCTCGCTCCAGAAGACCCACCAATGGTCTACCAGGCGGCGCGCCAGGAGCCGCAGGGTCAGGAACACCAGGTGGACAACACGGCGATGGAGAAGCAGGTGCGGCCCCCGCAGCCTCAGCAGAACAACGAGGAGCTGCCCACGTACGAGGAGGCCAAGGCGCAGTCCCAGTTCTTTCGGGGGCAGCAGCCACCGCCGCCACCGCCGCCGCAGGGGACTGTCGGGCACGGTTACTACATGGCCGGGGCTGGCGGTCAGAAGGCCCGGACCGAGGGCAGGCCCACGGTGAGCCGCGCCAGCAGCGGGCAGGCGCACAAGGACGAGGCGCTAAAAGAGCTCAAGCAGGGCCACGTGCGCTCTCTCAGCGAGAGGATCATGCAGCTGTCGTTGGAGAGGAACGGTGCTAAGCAGCACCTCCCTGGCTCTGGCAACGGAAAGGGGTTCAAGGCGGGAGGGGGACCCTCCCCCGCCCAGCCCACAGGGAAAGTGCTGGACCCCCGGGGTCCTCCGCCCGAGTACCCCTTCAAGACCAAGCAGATGGTGTCCCCCGTCAGCAAGAGCCAGGAGCACGGACTCTTCTACAGCGACCAGCACCCAGCGATGCTGCACGAAATGGTCAAGCCGTACCCCGCCCCTCAGCCCGCGAGAACGGAAGTGGCCGTCCTGCGGTACCAGCCGCCCCCAGAGTATGGGGTGACCAGGTGATTCTCTCTCGGGCCCATGGGTTTAACCTGGCTTTTTGAAATTTTGAGATCATGTTCTCCGCGCTTGTTATTTTCAAGGCGGGTTGGGTTTCAGCCATCGGGTTTTTTTTTCCTTGCGCGTGATACTTAATAAGGCACTTCTGGACCAGAATATATAGAGTGAAACAGAACAGAGATCAGTGGAGGATTGTCTCCAAATGTAGCAGAAGGCGATCGGGGATTTATGAGTTGAGGGGAGGAGCATCGGTCGCTGGCCGCCCTTGGGAGCTCTGCCTAGTGGCCAGGCAAAGCGGCAGTTTTCCTGGCTGGCTCTGTGGACAGCGTCCAGACCCCTGGAGCTTATTATTACCATGGGGTTTTATGGAGCCATTCTTCATTGTAGATTTGAAAGGAAAACGTAGTCTGAATGCTAGAACAGTGGAGCTAAAGGGGCCATAGAAATCTTAGAGTTCCACCTCTGTATCGAGCAGATGAGACACTAAAGCCTGGAGAGACGCCCACATTTCCGCAGTCCGCCGCTCTGGGCCGCTGGAACGAGATTCCAGTGGCCTGACCGTCAACAGCTGTTCCCTCCATTGCCCTAATTCTAATCCTTCTTCCTATTGATGGCTGGATTCAGCAACACTTACAAGGTGTCTCCTCTGTGCGGCCTTGTACCCGGTTTGAGATAAAGAAGGGCTCCTGCCCTCAAGGACTTAATCTCGCTGTCCTGGTGGGAACCAGCCCCTGAGCCCATCACTGCTCTGTAGGGGCTGTTTGAAGGCAGTACATGGAGTGCTTAGAACCAGAGAGATTGTATGACTCACAACCGGAGGCAATGGGGAGAGCCCCACAGAAGAGGTGACATCCAAGCTGGATCTCAAAGGACCAATAGGGCTGTGGGGAAAGCATGTGAGGAGATGGGGTAGCGGAACACACTGTGTGGGGGGAATGGGCTGGTTTGGTCTGGAATACACCCAGGTACCACGGGTGGGCTAGGGAGTGGCCAGCAGTGGCAGAGATGTGTTAGAACACGGAGCTGAGACCAGCCGGTCAAGGTCTCTGGGAGTCCTTCTATGGAGTTTGGAATTTAGCCATAAGCAGTTGGGAAAGCCAGTGTTTCCAGGGAGAGACTCTGTGTGTGTTTATTAGGTTGACTTCAGTGGCGGTTGAGGATGGATCAGAGGAACAGGACCAGAGGCCATGAGGACCTCCAGGGACAATTTCAGTAGTCCAGCTAAGAACTGGTGAGCACGGCCTACGTTGGAGGCCGGAGGTACAGGGGAGCGTTATGTGCTGTGAGAGGCAGAGAAGTCACACGGACAGGACTTAATGACTGATGAGACCCAGAAGCTGAGAAATAATAGGCCAGTTGGAAATCAAACTCTCAAGAGAGAAATTGGGTCTGAAGGTACAAATTCAGGAGTTACAGCATTTCAATGCTGCCAGCCTTCTTGGAGAGAGTGTGGAGCAGGAGCAGGGGAGGCAAGTGACCACTGCCTATTCTTGGCTATGTTGTCATTCTCACAAAGGGCTTTATCTGTCTGTTTCCAAATCAGGTGAGTTGAGTTTTCCCTGGGTGACCCCAGCGGCTGTGTGCAGAGTGCATCTTGGCTGTACGTCTTCCGAAAAGGCAGTGAGTGGGCCTTGGCAGAGGGAGAGAGCTGGCTCGCCTGCCCTCTGCTTCCCAGCTGCTGACACATTCCCCCGCGTGTTAGGCTGGGAATGCCAGCTCGGAGGCAGGATAGCACCTCGGAGAACTCTGTCAGGCTGTGGACCTCGTTCTCCCCAAAGGCATCATAGTCTGACTGAGGACCGAAAAGGCAAAAAAAAAGTCCTCAAGATGGGGCCTGCGGGGCTCTTGTTTTTTACCCTTTCGTAGTTCCTCGAGCCACAGGAGACATTTGAACTTTAAAACTGTCAGGTTTGAAGAGGGGCGGGGAAGAAAAGTCTTCATATCTCTGGCATATGTGGCACATTGATTCAAGAGACTTGTTTATAGTCATCAAGGATGTTTATCACAGGATCATAGCAGAGTTTGTGATGTTTCACATTTTTTCCTGAACATTTGACTCCGCCTTTAGAGCTTGCTAGAAGGTGGGGACATCCCCAAAGGAACCCTTCCTCTTCTCTTTGACTTCACAGCAGTGCATAACGTGGGCCATTTTGTTTTTTTGTCATCTGGCCGTAGGTGAGATGGGAGGTGGGAGACCGGGTAAGGGGCGAAGAGAAGCAGCAATAGGAGATCTACCCAGTTACTTGTGGAAAGTGTCATTTGTCTCAAAGTTATGACGTCAAAAAGAAGAAATGCGTGAGGGATTTGAGCTAATTGCCAGGCTTGGTGGCCGGACTGACACAGCACATCAAAATGGCCCCAGAGATGTAACAGATGGGCCACTGAGGCTCGGCCCCAGAGCTGAAAGGCCCCTTTGTGAGCCTAGCCATGGTCGCCAGCATGGCTCCAGCAGCCCAGCCCTGGGCTGACAGAGTCAACAAAGGTACGTGTACACCAGTCCTGCCACAGACACAGCCAGCGTGATCTGAACTCCCAGGGTGGGATCTGAGACTCAGCAGTGCGCGATCTTCAGGTTTCCTTCGACCCAGGAGATTTGAGTTTCGTGGTTATGTTCCTTTGCGTCTTAAGAGTTATCTGTTCGTCATTGATGGCGGTGGTTTTGAAAGCTGCAGGCTGTGGGGTCTGTACATCACAGACTCCTGGCCACCAAGGAAGGGCCACTGAGTGAGGTCATGGAGTCCCATCTCCTGGCCCTTTACTTTGTTCAGACTTCACGGCTGTTTGCCTACCGATGGAAATTTCCAAAAGGCAAGTGAGACAGAGCATAGAGCTTATGACAGAAGAAGGAGGAACTTGGGAGTTCTTGCCTTCGTTACTGACCCACCATAGCTTATACATTTACCCTCCCTGACCTGCTAAAGGTGGAGATGCGTGGTGGTTTGTTGTAAAGCACTTTAGTCTCTTGGTGGGAAACCCCAGGGAGAAGCTATCAGTTACAGCCTCGTTGACTTGCACCAGGTTGGCCCCTGTCGTGGGTGAGATAGTGAGGCTGGCAGAGATGGGGAGACTAAGGCCCTGCTGAGGTGGCTGGTGGGGACCTCCAGGGAACAGGAGCTGGCCGAGGAGGAAGGCTCTGGTTTTATTCCTGCTCCATCATCCTTTTTCTTCAACCTGAAAGTGGTAAGGGATATAAAGGAGGACAAGGTGAGAATCGAACGGTTGTTCTATGTAGAATTATGCTTTAAAAAAAAAAAAGCCAGCATTTGGGTGATAATTCATACTCACTTTGTGGAAAGAGCATTCTAGAAGCAGTGACCTGGCTTACGGGACTGTGAGTGGAAGTGAATGCTGGCAGATGAGCTGATCGCTGTCGGAGCAGTTGGGAGGACGTTAGTCAAGGGCATGTTTGCTTTCCAAAGAAGTCTGCCCATATTTCTGAAAGTGGAAACCGAAAAGGCAAAAAAAAAAAAAATCACTTAAAGTAGCCTACTTTCTTAATACAATGACTGTAACATTTTCCTCTACACATTCATTTTTTCATGTGTTATCCTCCTAGATTATATTCAGTGTAGTATCTTGGCTTGTTTGTGCTGTTGTCTGTACTGTTGTATCACATTCTTTGTATAATAGTATCTTAGCTTGTTTTAACTCAAATTGTATCAATTCTTTCTACAATACCATGCACTTGTTTTCCTCACCATCCTTTTCATTGCTGGGTGATATTTTATAAAGTATATAATTTACATCATCGTTTCTACAAATAATAGAGTGAACACAATCATGCATATCAAGTTGTCTGTGCCCTGACTCCAACACCTGGTCCTATCCCCTAGCCTCTGACCCTAGGAGGGTGGCTTTCTGAGTGCACGATGGGAGGGCCTGAGACAAGACCCCAAAAATTTAAGACTTGGCAGTGTTTCTGAAAATTGGTGTGAAGGTGGAGCTAAAAACAGAAGGACCAACTGAATGTCTATTTCGAGAGTGTGTGGAGTCCCAGGTCCTCTTCTCACTCAGGTTGTGGCTGGCTGCCCTGTCTGTCTTTGCCCCAGTAGAAGTCCGGGGGGTCTGTTCTCTGGAGGGGATCTCTGAACTTTGGTTGACTTCTTTAGAAATCATTATTTAGAGTTGAAATTATTGGGTTAATTGTAACAAACATTTAATGACTCGTGATACCAGATAACTTGGTAAAAATCATTACAGTGTGTGTGTCACTGCCCTTTGACCAACCTTAGTCATTGTCATTACGACACCTTCGCTCACTTAATGGGCAGATAGTGTTAATTCTTTATTTTACTTTGCGATTATTAGCTGGGTTACTTGGGGGGTTAATTTAACGGTTAACTTAACCTTGCAAATTAGCTGTTTGTGTCTTCCATTTGTATGATCTATATATTATAATGGATTCAGAACACACTAAAACCTGTGTTCTCTAACACTGGCCCTGACCTTGCAGTGTCTAGAACTCCATCTGTACCCTTAGCAGGGGGCAGTGGAACAGGACTAAAGCTTCAGTGCCTGCCTGCGCCGGGCACTCTGTGTGGGTGACCTTCCTCTGCTGTCACTGCATTTCTGAGGGGTGGGCACTGTCACTGTCCCTACTGGATGGTAAGGGGGGATCCATGATGTTCACGGTAAGCACTGAGGCCCAGACATAAGCGTAGGAAGATAGTTTTACCAGCTTTCCAGGAGCAGAGAAAAGAGTGGTAACTGTTGATTAATATTTTTTCCATCTATGAATGTATTAATTGGATTTTTAGTATGTAAATGGATACCTTATAAAGGCACGAATGATGGTGTTTTTGACCCAGCCCTTTGTCCAGGCTGATAAAAGCATCTTACAGATGATGTCAAGCAGGAGGTGCTGCGGACCTCCTTGCAAGGAGAAGCTTGCTTGGTTCTCCCCCTCTCCCCAACCCCCCGCCGGGCCAGCCTTCTCCACCACCCTCCTTCCCAAAAGGGCACGGGCTGACAGTTTCCTGCATCCAGAGAGAGAAAGTGTGGTGTAACTAATGTCCTAAGTCGCTCATATTTTCCTTTGAAAATGCACAGTGCATTTTTCCCCAGAGAAACCTCCAGGGGTAGTTTTATTTAGGTTATATGACATCCTCTGGGAACATGCCAAATGAGGGTACAGTAAGGAGGGAGGCACCAAGAGGGGACACAGCCAAGGAGTGCATGTGACAAATGAAAGAGAGAGAACACCTCTCCCCAAGAAACTCATGTTGATCCAACTGTGAAAGCAGAGTGCAGTTTAAACCATGAACAAGGACAGAGATAGGTGCCCAAGAGCAGGGCTCACTTGGTGGGCACGGGGTTTGGAATGTGCTGTGTTATAAGAAAAAATGTTTGGTGGTCCCATCTTGCTTCCAGTTGGAAATGTCTGGAGGAGAGAGGAGAATTTTCAGAGTAAGTGTATATCCAGAGTGGTAATTTGCAGTTTATAGAGTTATGAACATGAATTGCTATGTAGGACAAAAGGTAAGCCAGGACCAAGGTTGTTGGATTAAAAACTATGTGTTGCTCTTAACAGAAATGAGGCCATGGAGCCTTACTTAAATTGCACCAGCTAAACATGTGTTTTGAATACCAGCATTAGAACTCAGGAGTTTCTACAGCTTTTAAGATGGATTATGGCTGGATGAGCCAAGAAACATGCTGTTTATTCTGAGAAAAAGCTCTGCAGTGTGGGAATTTCAAAGGCTAGGGTCAAGTTCAGGTTACTTTCTTAGGAAACGTAACACAGTTCCAGCTATAATGAGTGAGACCAGTGACTTCTTCAAACAAGAGGATTGCCTCTGTCCATCCTGCATGGAAATAAATCTGATCTTAGTTTACACAAGACTTGAGTCTTAATTTGGGCATTTATGAGTCTTGCTGGTGTCTGCACAATCAATGGGGGCCGGCGGGGAGGATTTGGGTTTGCATGAAGATTTGAGGGGTTTTGAGTTCTGGCTCTTCCATTTTGTAGTAAGTTGCGTCAGTTCTCTGAGCCTCAGTTTCCTTATCTGCAAACTGTTACAGCTCATTTTTTCTAAAACCCATTTTCCCCCCCAACAAAGAGAAAGAAGGAAAGTAGAAATTATCTGCAGTCCCACTATCCAGAGATAACCAGAGTTCAGTAAGCTTTGGCTGTGTTGCCCGAGGGTCAGAAAATCAGAAGAGAAAGTGGGAAAACTCTGCGTAAACTAGGAGGTATTTTTGCTGAACGACAGGTCTTAACTCTTTAACCTCTTCACCACAGGCCAAGAAGCGCTTTATGATTTCATCTTGTTTTTAAATTCTTTTATCTCATTCTGTTTACTTTCTCTGATTATCACAATAATGATGCAGATTTTTTGGCTTATCTTCAGTTTCTAATTTTTCTACAGCATACATATGTCTAGGTAATCTTAGATAATGAATTTTTTAAAAAGTAGCCACATGTGTCCATTGTAGAAATTTTATAAAGAAAAACAGGATAAGGAAGAAAAATCCATAATCCCATCACGTAGCATGAGCCACTCTGACTTCTTATTATAATTCCTTCTAGTCATTTTTCTGTGCATTGTGTTTCACACGTACTAGGTGAAATCCTAATATGTCTAGATATGATTTGAGAAAAGTCCTTTCTTAGGGACTCAGTGGAAACTTGCTGAACTGAATTGTTAATGTCAGTACTGAAAAAAGTCGTTTTGATTTTATGTCTCTATTAAGTTTGCTTTGGAACATGTCTTTAGCTGTCTGCATTTTTCCTTTTGAATTCCTTGATCACATCCTCTGCCTGTTTATCCACTGATGTTTATTTTCCTGCCACGGTTTGAAAAGTTTTTAATTTTTAATTGTTAATCACATGAGCCAAATTTATTAAATGTTAGCATGATGGCCTAATTTCAGATGAACATTGAGTTTCATATATTGAACATAACTTGATCACCCTTGATGCCTGGGAATATGGGGAGAGCAGGGAGGGGTCTGACTGCTGGTCTCTTTGCATGAATTGCTCTGATGGTCACTGAATTCTGGAATTATCTCCCAAAATGAGGCCTTTTGGTGTACATTTGGTACGGTCTACAGCAGTGCTGTCCAATAAAAGTATAGTTATAAGCCACACATGTCTACTCAAAAATGTTTTGGCAGCCACATTTTTTTAAAAGTTAAAAGAAAACAAGTGAAATTAATTTTAAAGCATAGTTAAGTTAACCTGTTAAAAACATATTTTTAAAAACATGTTTTAGGGGCTCCCGGGTGACTCAGTGGGTAAAGCCTCTGCCTTCCACTCGGGGCATGATCTCAGGGTCCTGGGATCCAGCCCTGCATTGGGCTCCCTGCTCAGCGGGGAGTCTGCTTCTCCCGCTCCCTTGGCCCACCCCAGCTCTTGCTCTCTCTCTCAAATAAATAAGTCTTTGAAAAAATAAATAAAAACACGTTTTAGTTAGCTAAAACCATGATCATTTCAACAGGTAATCAGCATTGAAAGCTATTAATGAGACAGTTTACATTTTTGGCCCTGAGTCTTCTGATTTTGATGTCTGTCTTCTACACTTCCCGCACATTTCAGGTGTTTGGGAGCACATGTAGCTCGTGGTACTCTTTGGGACCACACAAGTCCCAGAGGAGGTAAGACTCTGAGAGCGAGTGCCCTGACACGTCCAGACATCACCTTGAAACGGGCTCTTGTTCTCTGCTGTGCTGCGGGAAAGTTCTTCAGAAGCCCAAGGTTCTGTGGCGCTGGAATAAGCTTTGATCCCTTACTGAGGTCGAGCATTAGGGACTGCGATCCTCATCACATGGGGTTTGAAGAAGGGACACTCAGGTGGTTCTTCTTGCCTTTCTCTGAACACCAATGATCAGTGTGTGGTAACGACAGAGACTAACAGGTTTAAGTGCTTCCCTCAGGATATACACAGTGTGGCACGCTTTATATTCCTTGTCTCATTTAATTCTCGCAACAACCCTGTGAGGTAGGTATGATCATCTCGTTTAAAGGTGAAGAAGTTAAAAACTCACCCGTGGGTCCATGGTTAGAAAGAAGCAGAAGCAGAGAAAAGAGACCCCGTACTGAGGAATAGGGCTCTCCTGTACCAAAATGGGAGGTAGCCCCCATGCGGTGGGAGTATGATGGGTTTTATGTCCCCCCCCAAGTTGAAAGGCTCCCCCCATTTTTTTTTTTTTGGTTTTGTAGTGAGATCTCAGCTCTGTGAATCCTGAAGTTTGTGCACTTTAAAAATAAGATAATGTATGGCATGAGAGTGGTGAATGCCCAAGTTTGTGAGAAATCAGTACAACAGTGTGACATGCTAATGTGACACGTTACATCCAGGTGTCACATAAATATGGAAGTTTATGAACGAGCTTGTGTTTGAAGGCCTGCGATGTGCACAGAGGAGCAAATGGATTGGTGATTACTTGTCACCAATGACCCTGTTTCCCCAATCCAAATAGCATTGTCACTCCCATTTTGAGCTGCATTTTGTGACCCCAAATACATAAGAAGGGCAGTGATGGGGCACCTTGGTGCTCAGTCGGTTAAGCGGTTAAGCCTCTGACTCAAGTTTGGCTCAGGTCACGATCTCAGAGTCCTGGGATGAGCCCCACATTGGGCTCCACGCTCAGCGGGTGGTCTTTTTCTCCCTCTGTGCCCCCCCGCCCCGGCCGCTCGTGCTCATCTGCACGCGAACTCTCTCTCAAATAAAAATCTTTAAGAAGAAAAGAAAGGGCAGTGACATGGAGCTATGTTATTATATTGGCAACGTCATGATTTGAGATTCTACCTAGAACTGATTATCCAGAACCAATCTAAACACCAGAGGTCTCTTCTTCAATACAAAATTGAGGGTTTAGCCATTATTTGAAAGCACATCAAGCATATGTTGTCTCCCTAATTGCTCCTGGGCTTAGGGGCCAAATCAACTGACACATGTGTATTGGGTACCAACCCAGTTGAAGCCATCATCTTCTACCCTCAAAAAACATGCATGCTAAAAATTTGGGAGAAAAGACACATGTGTGAAAAATTAAATAATATTACCTTTAAAATGAAAATTCAGGAGAACAAAAGACTTGGTATAGGCCAGTGGTGGCAGGTTGTGAGAATCGTGATTTCAGCAAGTTGTCAGTTTGGAGGAAAGAAGTGGCTACCAATTCTGGGATCAAGCTATGTGCATATGGCCCAAGTCACTGACAATGGAGGGCCAGTCTGCAAGAATTTCCTCCATGACCCCCATTTTGTCTCTTAAATATGACTCTAAATGCTGTATTTTTTTTAAAGATTTTATTTATTTGATAGAGATTAAAAGTAGTCAGAAAGGCAGGCAGAGAGAGAGAGAGAGAGAGAGAGAGAGAGAGAGGAGGAAGCAGGCTCCCCGCTGAGCAGAGAGCCCGATGCGGGGCTCGATCCCAGGACCCTGAGATCATGACCTGAGCCGAAGGCAGAGGCTTTAACCCACTGAGCCACCCAGGTGCCCCTAAATGCTGTATTTTTAATACATCACTGTAGACTTGGCTTTGATCAGACATATTTAAGCAACTGGTCAGTTACTGGTCAGTTGGGTGGCACTTGGGAAAAGGTCACTGTCTGCGGCGTTCCGAGGCTCAGTGTGGGCGTAGTTGCTCACAGTGGGCCCCAGGACCTCAGGAGTGAAGGACCAAAGGGTGGCTGGCTGCCTTCCCTCCCTGCTCTCAGCAGGACAGAGAAAGAGTGAACTGCGTGGACTCTCGAATCAGAAAGCCTGGGCGGGGCTCTCCTTTATGTTCCTGTTCTCTCTGTTCTAGTTCGTAAGTTACCATCCTGTGCTTTGTTCTTCTCATCTCAATAGGCTGATAATGAGACCTGTTTTAGAAGGCAGTTATAAAGGTTAAAATGAGACGCTGAATGCAAAAAGTGCTCAGTAATTGTTAGCTGCAACAGAGAAAATTTATTGGACTTATGTGTGCCATGCTCGGTGCAAGGCTTTTTATTAGGGGCTGTGGGATTCAGATGGTAACAGTAATGGTGATTATAGCTCACACTTGTCCAGTGCTTACTTTGTGCCGGCCTTTATCTATATTATTAAGCCCTCAAGTCCTTTAGCCTTGAGCTAAGTAGTACACAGTCCCAGGAAGTCACGGCCCGTGGTGGCAAATAAGCTGGCTCTGTGACTTCACAGAAGGAAGTCAGGAACAAGTAGATAATTACAGCATCGAATTCTACTCACAGGTGTTTCTCAATGCATACTGGTTCCCATCCCGTCTTTTTCTCTTTTGTGTTCTCATTGCTTGGGACGTGGCCGATCAACAGCATTATCTTTGGAAGCTGAGGATAGGTGGTTTCTGGTATGATCTTGTGAGGAATTGTCTGGTTCTGTTACACTCTTTCCCCCTCATTTCCACTAAGCCCAGATCTGCCTGGTCCAGATCCTTGATCTCACCAAACTGCTGGCAGAGTGGTGGAACTAAGGAATGGATGTTTGCTGTCCTCCCTGCCCATCGTCCATGGTGATGGTCTGTTTATTGAATGTTCAACTGAGTTATTTACAAGGCCAGTGTTCTCCTTAGTAGAAGAGTTCCCCTTTTGAAAAAGTGAGTTCTTTTCTGTTGCCTAACCTTGGCAAACACCCTTTTCTGGCTTTGCCATGCAAGTGACTAGTCTCCATCATGGATGACTTAGGTTGGCATTCAGGAAACACTTCCTTTTTGTCCTAGATCGGAAAAAGAGGAGAAGATAAGCCCACCCTTGACCATGAGTGAGTCCCAAATCCCTGGGTTTAATAAATGTGAAAAGATAGATGCCGTGGCCCATAGTTGCCTGGGCCAAAGGGAGCCCCCAGGCTTCAGACAATAGAGATGCAGGCTCATCTGTGCCCATCTTGGCCCCAAGGAGACATGCCACATCTGTTCCTTGCCTTGGACGAAGTGTGAAGGGAGTACTTGGGGCTGAGAATAGGCATCTGCCTTTGAATGGAGGCCTTGTAACGTGTTTTGCCTCTTGCCAAGGCAACCTCTTTCTATGAAAAATACCCTCTAAGATTTAGCCAGCCTGTAAGAATGCACTTATTCTGTAACAGATATGGGGTTTTTTGGGTCCGTACCTGATAGCCGTTCTTGTAATCTGCGGTGAACACCAGGCCTTCAGAATGGCGCTCAGGGATGTTTCACTCTTGCCGTGGAGTTAGATCTCATACAAACGGGACCACACATAGTCATACGTTTCAGCCTGGAAGGGGGACTCATTCATCAAAATGCAGAAACGTTTTATTTCTAAAGAGATGGGCCTGTAGTTACGTAACAGGTATGGAGAGGGAGGGAGGAGGAGTGGTTTAGCTCACCCCACAGACAGCATTCCTTTCTGACATCCAAGGATGGCTGGAAAGTGGAGCCCACTAAGGAATCAGGAACCAAATTGAGCTCCACGATTCTCCGCCTTGCCTTGGGGAACTTAGATCCTAGCTGTCAGAACAGGAAAAGGAAGGGGCTTTCTGACTGAAGGCACAAGGAAATCTAGTTGGGAAATACCTTCCGAGCTCTGGGGTTCATTACCAAAGCAGGGCCTGTGGCAGGTCACATTGCTGGGATCTGCTGGCTTGCTTCTGAGGTCACCTTTATGAATCTCTGTATCTCCACATAGAGAGGGCTAAAGTGACCCTTGTCACATTTTCTTCTAGAGTACAACACGTGGCTGCCAGGAGGAATCCTGGCTAAGAGAGATGCTTATTGCAAAATGAGTGATACAGAGGCTGACACTGTCCAAAAACATTCCAGCAAATATATACACACACACACACACACACACACACATATATATATATATATTTAAAGATTTTATTTATTTATTTGACAGACAGATCACAAGTAGGCAGAGAGGCAGGCAGAGAGAGAGGAGGAAGCAAGCTCCCTGCCGAGCAGAGAGCCCGATGCGGGACTCCATCCAGGGACCCCGAGATCATGACCCGAGCCGAAGGCAGAGGCTTTAACCCATTGAGCCACCCAGGCGCCCCCCAGCAAATATATTTAAAAGGAAAAGAGAAGGCCAGACGGCCTCCTGGGCAAAGTGGGGGGAGCTCTGAGAGCTTTGGCTACAGCTGGCCACGGGTGATGGGAGGAGACACAAGTGATCATCAGGGATTGGAATAAGTCACAGAGGTCACCCTGTGATACAGAACATGGGGACTTAGGGATGCTGATAATTCTTCAAGCTCTAGTTCCCAGACTGAGACCTAAAAGGTTAGGGAGGTCAACAAGTCCCGAGCCTACAGAGGAGAGGCAGCTGTGGTTAGGGAACCAGCCAGCAAGAACGTCTGTGCTGCTTATCCCTGCAGGAGTTGTTGGTAGGAGCCCTTGGTGGAGGCCGAGAGAAAAATACGGTGATTCTTATGGAACAGGTAACGGAATAGTGAGGTGGGGATTGTTGCGGAGCAGAACGAGAGATGGGAGCTCGTGGTTGCAGATAGAG
Organism: Enhydra lutris kenyoni; assembly: GCF_002288905.1. Taxonomy (NCBI): domain Eukaryota; kingdom Metazoa; phylum Chordata; class Mammalia; order Carnivora; family Mustelidae; genus Enhydra; species Enhydra lutris. Next base: position 6,741,385 of record NW_019154121.1, on the reverse strand, counting down.
GAGCTAGTGCCCGGGCTTCATAATGTGGCTAAGATCCACAGAACTCCTCATCCCAGCAGATTAGAACAAAAGACTTGTCTCTTCCCGAAGACTTGCCCATTTCATTGCATGGTATCCCTGTCCATTTGTGCGAAGCCCCAAGTCTAGGAGTGATTTTTAAATTTTCTTCTCCTTTTCTCTCACTGTGCATGGTCTGTCCGATGTCTCCCAAATCCATCCCTAACTGCCCTTCTGCTACAGCCTCGTGAGACTCCCATCGGTTCTCACCGAGACCACAAGCAGCCTCCCTGCAGGGCGCCCTGCTTGCGTTCTTGCCCTGTGCGTCTCATCTCTACACCACCCCCTGGGGCAGCTCCTCCATGGGCATGGACTACACTCTGAGGGCAGGGTTGGCCTTGGCTTACAAAGGCCCTTTCCTCTTGCTCTCTCTGCTCTTACCTTGTCCCGCTTTCGCTGGCCGTGCTTTATATCCATGGGTCTGCCTGTGCTAAGTCCTAATGTGGGCCCCATACACTAGTCAGTTCTGGAATGTTCTTCTGCCTCCTCCTTTACCCTCTTGCCCCAGCCATGGGCTCCTTCTTGTGTGTCTTTCAGACTTCAACTCAGGCACCCACGTCCCCTTCCCTGCCCTCCCAGAATGAACTAGCCATTCACTGCCTCCCATCTCACGACCTGGTTTGAATGGCTCGCCTGTTTCCGTCTCTGAGAACGGAAGCTTCATGAGAGCAGGGCCCTGGTAGACCCCGCCGCCCCAGCAATGCCGATCCAGAGGGAGAACACATTACCTATCAGTGGGTGAGGGCCTGGTCCTGCCATCCTTCGCCAGCACAGAGATGTACGCCGATGGCCTGGGGTCTCGCTGGGGACTTTCTCCTCCCACTGCGTTCCTGGGGTCTGATGCCTGGTCTCTACTTCCCTTGCAGCCGCCCCTGCCAGCTCCCTTTCCCGTCAACGGTGCAGCAGCATAGCCCGATGTCCTCCCAGAACCCCCCGGTCAGCGGGCCGCTGCACTCCGTGTCCTTGCCGCTGCCACTCCCCATGACCCTGGCAGGCCCGCAGCCCCCGCCAGCCGCCTCACCCAGCCAGCAGCTCGGGCCTGATGCCTTTGCCATCGTGGAGCGAGCCCAGCAGATGGTGGAGATACTCACTGAGGAGAACCGGGTGCTTCACCAGGAACTTCAGGGTTACTATGACAATGCCGACAAGCTCCACAAGGTACGTGACTTCCCGACGGAAGGAGAGGGAGAAGCAGGGTCTCTGGGAGCGTCAGAATTTTTTTACCGCTCATCAGGGGTGGACGCTCAGACCACGGGCCGGCAGTGACCCCTTTTTATGCCGGGCGCCGTGCAAAGCTTTAGGGAGACAAATGAATAAGATACAGTGCCTGCCTTGGAGAAGCTTCCAGTCCAAAAGAGGGAGCGTCCTCTGTGCTCATCCCTGCAGTAGAATGTCAGGTACGGGGTGGGGGTGGGGTGGCCCTGGACCCGAGACTCAAGAGTTCAGTCGTATTCCCCTGGGTGGACGGTGTGGAAGAGGGAGCACCAACAGGAGCACAGAGGAATGAGTTGAGAGAGACAGGGTTCTCAGGAACCATGTGATTGCCCCTTGGGGTTCATCAGCTGGGCTCTGCAGAAAGCATCGTGGCCTCAAGGCTGTGGGTGGAGTCCAAGTGACGGCCTGCTGTCCCTCCTTCTATCCGGCACTTGTCCAGCAGGGAGATGCCATGCGAGTCCAGCCTGTGTCCTTACCACGGGACTATTGGAGTGTGGGGCTTTACGCTGAGAGCCACCGTCAGTGGGAGAACTTCCAGCAGGATGAACTGCTGTAGGCAGTGATTTCATGATGTCCCATGTGTCAGGACCTGGAAGGCTTCCGGTTGCACGGGAGAGGTGAGGGGCACAGGCATCAGGATGTGGCAGAGCGGGAGGGCCACAGAGCCCTAGAGTTTCCTTTCTGGAGGCCTGGAGGCCTGTGTGGTGGAAGTGACCTTCTAGGGCTCTGAGTTCCTGTCTCTGTCCTGGACACCCAGGGGCTTTCATGAAGAGGAAAGGTCAGAATAGAAACCCCGCCTGACAACAGGAGCATTGCCATTTGGTCCCATGTGGTGGTTAGTGCTCCCGGCTGGCAGGCCTGAGTAGCATTCCCCTCTTAGCTGGTCTTCTCGCTGGTCAGCGTTTCTGAAGCGGGGGTGCCTCTTCTTTCCTGGCAGTACGTACTGGGAGCAGTGGGCTTGATGGTGCCAATGTTTTCAGGCAGAAACTGCGCCAGCACATTCGTGCAGAGCTTCCGCCCAAAGGGTCTGGAGCTCCCTGGAGTCAAGACCAGACTTGGCTCAGAGACCTCCGGATGCCTTTCCTGGAGGGGAGAGAATGAGAGCCAGAGAGGAATGGGCTGCCTGAAGTTTGCGGCCCCACCCCCACCCTGTTCGGACCCCAGAAGCTGGGAAACAAGCACGCTGTCTTGTGGCCTTGGCTGTAAGTCCCTGCTCAGACTCAGGCTTGCCTCAGACACCTACTGGGGCACGTTCCTTCTAGGCGCAGTCTGCACGTCGGGAAGGAGCTCCCCAGCCCCTCCTGGGAAGTAAGTCGTTCTTTCTCCTCCCTCATGAAGCCCTGTGGCAGAGAGGTCCAGGAGTTAGGCAGACCCACCTGAGGGCAGTTTGGTCCTGGGTCTTTCCACATGGATGTCTTTGAATAGTGGAAGGTGCAGAAGTTGGGAGGTCTTGTTATTCTTGGTTGATTTTTTTTTTTTTTTATTAACATATACTTTTTACTGACCCGTCACGAGCATCGCTGTCTTGATTTCGGTGCACATTTGAAAAACCAAATCAATCTCCCAGGGGCTCAGCTTCCCCACACAGGCAATGATTCTTAATCTCTGGGGTGAAAAGGATTTTGATGATTAAAAAAGGAAAAATCAAAAGCGGTTTCCCGTCTGGAACTCAAACTCCTTCAGTCCCTTGAATATTACAAATGGTTCTATGGTTACTCCACGTCATGAGTCAGTCATATGTCAGGCTGGAATTGCCAGTTTGAACACACAGCTTCTAATGGGGCCCGCTGTGTTCATCACTCGTCCCGAGCTGTTGTCCACAACCAGTACCAAGAGACACAAGGGCTGCCTGAGGCTGTGACATAACCTTTCGCAGCTTGTGTCCCCGAGGTGGGCCTTGTCCCAGGTCCTCTGTATGCATGGGCTGCCCTGCTTGGCCATCTGTCGGGACTGTTGGGTGAGGGGACGAGGACTGTTGGGTGACGGGACAACCTCACTTCTCAGTGAGGATGACCCTGGTTTTGGTGGAGATACATGTGGCTCCCAAGGACGGGCCGCCCTGTGCCAGCAGTAACATCCAATCTGGGATACTCACAGTGTTGGGACCCTCGCAGAGTTTCACTGTGAGGGCAAAACCAGAAATAGATGAATTTTTAATGATAGGCCTTAGCCTACGTATCCTGTGCCAGGAACACAGTGGGAAGGAATGGCTACATGCGGAGCCTGCCAGAGCGCGGCCTATCTAGGAAGACCCTGTTTCCAGAGAGGCACAAGGCGGTGATTCTCACTGTTAGTGTGGGACTGACGGCTGAGGACCCCTGAGAGAGTAGTTGTTTGTCGTTTTTCCTTTCGGCCATGCATTTTGCTTCTCTTTCCTCCCGGTTTCCCTGAAACCTAATTAATGGACAGAGTTTGCAGTGGGACTGGACCACGGGCCTTTGAGGGGTTCGGCCTCAGAAGCTGTCAGGGCCCAGGTGGGCATGTGAAGGGAAAGAGCCAGGTATTTCCCGTTCCCCAGGCTTGCCTGAGTGGAGACCCTGGTCTTTGGTCAGCAAACAGTGGTGGCTCTGATTGGGCTCTCTGCGGCAGAGACGGCAGGCCAGTTTTGTCTTGTGGGTCTCTGGGCTGTGCACGTGAAGGGGCTCAGGGAAGACACTGGTATCTCAAGATCGGAGTAGCTGAGCTTTTCTCTCTCTCTGCTTCTGGTTCTTTCTGGGACAGGGAGTGCTTCTCTGTGGGATCCCAGGGGCTGTGCAGCTTGGCCGGAGAGCTTCCTAATACCGGCCTCAAGGGAAGGCAGGTGCCGTGGAGGCAAACCCGGGGCTGTCTCCATAGGATCGTCCTGGGACTCTGAACTGGCCCGGGTGTTTTCATATCAAAGCCAACCTATCCAGCCTGCCCCTTGCCTTTAGCAAACATCAGGGGAAGCTTCCGTGTTCTGGACGTGGGAGGCAGGTGGTTCCCGTTCTGAAGGAGTGTGCAGTCGAGTCATAGGCTGAAGTGAGACCGAAAATTCTGAAAATGATTCTAGGCCAAGTTCTCACCCCTAGGGATCCTCGCTTCATGTCCCTGAAAGGAGATCATTCATTTTTCACTTGAATGCTTCCAGAGGAGAGAAGCTCCCTCTTACTGGGCCTATTTCTAGAAAACATAGTTTGGAAATTCTCCCATCTGTTGAATCAAAGTCTGTATCCCTTGGACTCGCTCCATTTCGTCACAGCTCTGTCCTCCCTCACACACTGAAGGGGACAAACGTCTCCATCATGACAACGGGAAGCTGCCGTTTCCCACAGGAAGTACCTTGTCCTGGACCGGGACCTTTGCCCTTTCTCAGTGGGTAGCTCCCAGCATGTAACCATACCCCAGTTCCCAATTGTTTTAGGATTTAAAATAGTAAACCGTGCTGCCCTGGGGATCCCACAGTCTCCTTGTATAAAGTGTGCTGAGGGACGCTCTTCCCGTGCAGGAGAGAAGCCACAATCGGGAGCAGTTGACCCGTGCCTGAGTCTGGCTTGAGGAGTTTGTTTGAGGAGTCATTCGTCAGCCTGAGTTTGTGTCGGGGCAGGGTGCAGTGTCAGGGCCATAAGGGCTGTTTCTGCATTCAAAGAGCTAACAGATCAGAGACGTAAAGTACATACGCAGGACAGAATTCCAGCCAGATGAGAGTACTGTGAAATCAGCCCGCGGAAAGTTCCGTGCTCCGTGTCCTGGAGGCAGGCTCCGGGTTGTCCTGGGCTTGAGCCAGCAGCACCAGTTGCCTGGGGGACGCCTCAGTGTCTCTGCTTCTGAGGAATAGGTGACACCCCCTAGCCCGGAAGGGGACTGTCCCCGAGGCATGCCCATTTGCCCGAAAACAATGGCCACCTATATAGAGGAAATTAGCCATTTATAGGCGGTATGTTCTGAAGCCATCTCTTTTGAAAACAAAATTAAAAGGAAGGAACATAATTTGCGGGAGGGCTGTCAACAGGAGTTAGGATGTGCTGTTCTCTCTCCACAGTACCCACAATTCAAGATCTCGTCGGAAGAAACAGAAAGGCCTGTTGAGATGAGGGGACCAGGAAAGGATCAGCTCTGGTGTTAGGAGCCCTTTGGGAAAATAACCTGGTACTGAGGGGTGCCCTCGTGTTCCGCTTCGCCCTGGGGGGCTGCCACTTTTCAGAAGCCCCCACACTGTCCAGCCTCTTCATGGACCTCTTCCCAGTCATGTCTTCCCGTCTCCGTTGTAACCTCTGGGACACTGACCGCATTCTCCCTCCTTCAGTGTGTGACACCCCCGGCTTTCTGTCTTACACACCAGCTCCTCTGTTGCACCTGCTGCGAGGTCTTGACACACCCCCACCCCCAGCGGTGCAAGTCCTCCTTTTGGGTGTAGCTCCTGCCCTCCAGTCTTCCTCTCATCTCTGGACTTCCTGTCATGTCAGAGACACACGCTTCCTTTCGTGGCCCTGTGCCGTGGCTCCCGCACTGTCTTCTGACTAGAATGCAAAGCCCTTTGGTCGTTTCTGCTCGGCAAAGTCCTGTTCATCCTTTGAGGGTTATTGGAAGGAGCATTCTCTCTGAAATCTTTCTGAAAGAAGCCATTCTTACTCCTGCAGAGTGACTTTGTTTAGGCTGTGAGAGCATCCAGAACCACCACACCCCTTATCTTGTTGCCTTGGAGAAGCGCACATGTCTGGGGAGAGGCCAAGGCTAGACTGTGAGCGCACTGAGACCAGAAATGATCGTTACCTCATTCTTTGTCCTTGGCACCCAGACACACAGAAAATGCACGGTCAATACCTGCTCTCTTAGGATGTGTATTACTTACAGGGGTCCCAGAGGGTTCTTTCTGATCTGAGCGGTTGGGGTGCAGGCAGTGAGGGTGCCTGGCTCTTGATGACAGAGCTCTCCCGTAGACCGACCCAAAACACGGTACAGGCCTCTTGGTGCCCAGTGAGGGGCGCTACTTCTTCAACCCTCCCCACTTGGCCTGCAGTCCCAACTCTGAGCAGCAGTTCCTCAAGGTTCCATGCTCCTCTCTCCTGCATTTATGCTATGGAATGGTAAAATGGGAGCTGTTGGGATCTACTTCCAAAAACGTACGGCTGTAGGGGACTCCTCTGTTAGGACAGAGACAGCAACTTGGTATAGATGTAAATATGCCAGCGACAAAAGGCACAGCCCTTGACTTAGTGAAGGGAAGAGAGAACAGTCTTCACCCTGTGTCGTTCAGTTCCTTCACGTGAAGAGGTTTCCTGTGGGGCATTTGTCTATAATTAGATACAAGTCCTGTGTCCTTATGTAGACACGCTCCTAGACTGAGGGGTAAAAATGCCTAACAATGCCTCTCCTTGTATGGATTTTATGTTCCTTGGGGGTTGGGTAGGAGGGTGTCTAGAAGAGCACTGGACTTGGAGTCTGGAAACTGGGTTCTGCAAGGTGGCATCGGGCAGTCCAGCCAGATTTGAGAACCAGTCGTTTCCAGGTTCTGTTGTGGCCCTTCTAGGCCAGAGGGGGTGGGGAATCGATGACACCACCTGTAGACGGTGCCACCGGAGATGTGGAAGGAAGACCCCGCCTTCATGGCCGGCGTGCCCAAGAATCAGTCTAACGGAGGCCCCAGTGTGCGTGCCAGGAATCCCACCTTCATGCCACTTCTTTCTTGCAGTTTGAAAAAGAACTTCAGAGAATTTCAGAAGCCTATGAGAGCCTGGTCAAGTCCACTACCAAGCGGGAATCACTGGACAAGGCGATGAGAAACAAACTGGAAGGGGAGATCCGGAGGCTTCATGACTTCAACAGAGACCTCCGAGGCACGTCTGGCCCCATCCGTGTGTTCCCTGCCCTAGACTCCCCTGGAGCTGGCGGCCTGCTTTCCGGGCCACGCTGTGTCCAGTAATCTTGGGAAGTCCAACCATCTGGGGCAGGGGTGTTCAAAGAGCAGGACTGTTCTTTTCTCCAGTATAGATTGTGGGTTGTGGGTTGCTGCCTTGGGCCTGAGAAGTGGCACCTTCTAGGCACGAGTCCGTGAAAGTGAGGGAGCGTGTGTGCAGCTCCTTCCCTGCTTTTAAGGGTCTGTATCAAACTGACTCCGTAAAATAAAAATAGAACTTCAAAATTGAAAAAAATAATAATAAAATAAAAGTACTTAGCGTGATTTGTGACTCTGCGAAGAAGAATGTTTGAAAAGACCAGTGTTGGATGCCCAGCCCTTCCCACATCAGGCTGAGTCATTTGGTAGCCTTCTTTGAAAGCCATCAGTCAGCTCTCGCTAGATAGAGTATAGAAGACAGAGCTAGACAGCATTCTCTTGGAGGAAAAAGACAAAGCCCCCAGTTGTGAAAAGAGTAGATATATATAAACCCCCTGAAAGTTGGAAGCCACCTGCTGTAGGATGTTGGCAGTCTCCAACGAAGAATGACTTAAGCCATAACATTTTACTTGTCTCTCAGTGAGCTAAGCCACTTTTCAGTTGCCTCGTCAGCGAAAATAACATACTGATGGTCTCCAGTGGCTAGAGCCTACATTTCCCATTACCACAAGTCCTTTTGTCTTGGGAATCACGGACATTCCTTACAGACTTACCAAACTGAATTATTGAATTGAATAAATGAAGATTTACCAAGTGGTTTGAGCAAACGTAGAACTCTCTAGGTAGAATCTCTATCCATTTTGACTTTTCAAAAAAAAATTTGATTTTTAGTTCATTCTTATTTCTGTTTTTGGCTTCCCAGCTGCCCGTAGCAGCACAGGCTAACCGTAGGGCTGGTGGTCAGGGATAGACTAGGACTGGGTCTGAGGCCAAGGACACTTAGCTCCTTTTCAAGGACTTCTGAACAGAGGTTTTCTGGCCTTGCACATAGCTATATGATTCTTCTCAGAACCCGTGCTCCTGCTGCTGACCTCAGATTTTATTTAATTTAATTAATTTATTTATTTGAGAGAGAGAATGAGAGCGAGTAAGCATGAGAAGGGGAAGGTCAGAGGGAGAAGCAGACCCCCCTGCTAAGCAGGGAGCCTGATGTGGGACTCGATCCCGGGACTCTAGGATCATGACCTGAGCTGAAGGCAGTCGCTCAAAACAACTGAGCCACCCGGGCACCCCAACCCCAGATTTTAGAACCTAGTCCTCTCGCCAAGAGGGATTCGGCTTGGGGCTCCTGGCACCCATGTCGTTTCTTGCTGGGCTGGTGACTTTGGGTCTACATGCACATCTTTGTGACCATGTCTTCTGTGTGCATAGATCGCCTGGAGACGGCCAACAGGCAGCTGTCCAGCAGGGAATATGACGGGCACGAAGACAGAGCTGCAGAGGGGCTCTACGCTTCCCAGAGTGAGTCTCCACGTTTCTCTGTCCCATGTTGGTATTCTTAAAAACTGGGGGCCTGAGGAAGGTATCTTGTTAACTTTAAGTAGATTTCTAAGTAGGTGGTTTGCCTCTTGTGTGTTCCATGTCACCTAAAGGCTGCTGGGCCTTGGAGGAGGCCTTCCTAGGTCTGCCAGACATAAAACCAAGGTTTATTTCTCTTATTTCAGCAATGTTTATATTCCGTATTTCTGACCTACAGTTTCTCTCTGTTTCTCTAGAACATCCTCCAAGAAATAGCAAGGTCACAACCTTTCCCTCCACTCACCCCTTTAAATGAGGCACAATTCTTTTCCTCCACGGAGAGGGAAGGAGGTGCCTGGTGGGATCTGGTCCTCCTGGCATGGTTTTGTGCTCCTTAGGGTGAGCTTTTCCTGGCTGCCCCTTGTAGCATTCAGTCACTGAGGGTCCCACCGTGCATCTCCAGGTGTGGCACTCATTTGCAGAAGACACTGAGCCCAGAATAAAATGATCAGTGGCAACCTGGGCCTCTAGATTTATTGGGAGAATATCTTAGTCTTTTTTACCTGAGGCAAATGATAGAAACAAAGGGGTTTTGAGAAACCATTGGTTAGGGTTTGAATCTCTGCAAATCCAGTGTATGTCACAAGTGTAAAAATTCAACTCTTTTTTTTTAAGCTGTTTAGAAAATTGGATTTATTTTTGTATCGTAATTCTCAACAATATCATGAATCGGGTGTTCACAAACTACAGATAGTTGCTTCCAACAACAGAAAGTCACATGTTCAGGTACTGGCTGTCCCTCGTACGATGGTTTTCTGAGGCTTGGCCCCCAAGTACAGCCCTCCATTCTCAAGGCAGGGAAACAATCAGTTCAATTTTCTAATTTCTAAAACTGTTTGGTTGGGTTCAAGCTCCTTGGTTTCCCCAAAATTTATTCATGGTAGCACTCAGTTATTAGTCTCAGTTTTGTGGTTTAAAATTCTGTTTCGGCAAATGGATGCTAATTCCATCGAGGGATTTTGCCATAGAATCCTTGGGTGTCTTGCAAGTGACTTTGCCTTTGTTCCAGATTTATATAAACAGCAGTCAGCATCTTGAATGATTCAGTTTCCTAAACAAATTTGATCTCTTCTTATGGGCACAGTCCACCCACCCCCTCATCCGAGCTTTCTTTCAAAAGAAGAGTCATTTGTACTCTCTGCATTTAGGATTTTAATACCTGGATTTGGGTGCCCATGTGGGTAAGAGGAGGTGACTTGGCAGTTACGTCAGGAATGTCACCCTGCTGGGACTCTGCCTTCCTATGGGGGATATTATTTTGTCACCTAGCTTGAGTCAGGGTGGAAAAGCCAGTTAGTTTCACCTGAGGGGCCTTTGCTCCTGCCTCCCAGCCCAGACTGTGGTGACGGAATAATAAGGTTTGGGGTTGTGTGAGTTGAGAAGTGTTCCTGAAAACGTTAACCTTCTGGCTGAAAGCTAACACATCAATAATACAGGCCAAGAGGGCCTTCCAAGCTTTACAGGGAATGATTTGTTCTGTGCAAACATGCCTCACTGTGTTCCATAGGCATAAACAAGACGGTCCAGAGGCATTTTTCAACAGCTTAAAGGTATCTCAGTGTTGATGTTTAATGTCATTGAATCTAGGCAGGGCATTTGAAGCAGGTTTGCTACCCGTGATGTCTAACAGATTTTTCAGTTCCTAGTCTTTACATGATATTTGTGCCTTTTCCTCTCCTGGTGTGGCAAGAGATGGACTTGAGATGTTATTTCAGTTTGCAAATAGGTTTTCTTCTCAGTGAATTGTAAGAACTCTTTGTTTATTAAAGAAATTAACATGTCCTCTACTGTATATGTTGCAGGTATTTTCCTCAGTTTTTTAATCTTTGATTACAGTGTTCTTTATGTTATAAGAGATATTTTTAAGTAACCATATTTATGCCTTCCAGGCTTTGTATCATGCTTAGAAATGCTTATTGCTCTCCAAGATTATAAAAAAAATATTCACCTATGTTTTCTTCAGATAGGTTTATGATTTCACTGTTCACAAGGCTTATATTTTTGAAACTAGGTTGGGAGGCACAATAGAAGGCAAACTCAGGAGGGATACTAATTAACAGAGATGTTGTTATCTAGACAAGAGAGGTAGATGTCCTGATGTAAGACAGAAGTAGTGATGGAGGGTAGGGGACAGAGTAGGAAGTGACAAAATTAGTAGGACTCAGTGACCAGTTGAGTAATGGCAGTAAAAGAGCCCGAGAAAGGGGTGTGAGTGAGCAACTGGATGGATGGTCACCCTTTACCAATAAAAAGCAGGAAAACCAGGTTGGGATTAGATAATGAGTAAAGGTTTGAGCATGTTGGGTCATCATGCTCTGCGGCCCACAGCGGAGTAAGCAGGTGTAACAGTTGGTGCGAACATACCCAGAAGCTGGCGACGGGAAGGGCCCTCTGTCAGGCTCTGGCATGTGGGCACATGTGGGCAGGCATGAAGTACCACCCCTCTTCATGGTTATTAGTGTGTTCCATTATCTGTGTGTTCTTTTAGAAACTCTATTATTAGAATTCTTTTTAAATACTTGGTAATCATACTTACAAACGTCTAGTACTCAAAAGGAGCCATCCTTTTCAAGGGAACCTTTGGAGATTCTAGCTCTTGGTAAGAGAAAGCAAGACTGCAGACCAAAGAGAAGTGACTTCTCTGGATAACTCAAGCCAAGGAACTAGGGCTATGTCACAAAGTCCCCAGCAGACACCTTGGCTGATGGAAAAGTTGGAGGGAAGGGGAAAGTAGAGACTGGCCCATTTTAATTTTTGTTAGGTATTCATGTTGAATCTAGGAGTCCAGGGCCAAGAGAGCCCAAGGAACTCTTGCAGTGCAAGTGGTCAGTAGGAGTTCTATAAAGCTCTCTCGGGTGGTAATGGAGGGAGACGGTTCTTTCCGGCCTGATCACTAATATCTCTGTTGCCCAGGGTAGTTTGCCTTTGAAGACTGAACTCTCTGCTCTTATGTTGGAGCCTGATGAAGACCTTGGTAGACTGTCGATGTGGTTACTACTTAGCACTGCAGAGTGAAATGAACATTAAACACAGTGATTATTGTGCCCCCCTTGGTCATGAAATTTGTCCATATTGGAAATCGCACTGGGGGTGCCTGGGTGGCTCATTCCATTAAGCATCTGCTTTTGGCTCAGGTCATGATCCCAAGGTCCTGAGATTGAGCCCCACATCAGGCTCCCCACTCAGTGGGGAGCCTGCTTCTCCCTCTGCCCTCTGCCTTCTGCCCCTCCCCCCTGCTTTTGCACACCCTCTCTCTTTCTCGCATGTGTGTGCATGCCCTGCGTCTGTCTCTCAAATAAATAAATAAAATCTTAAAAAATAAAAATAAAAATCACACTGAATTAAGTGCTTAGGGGTTTGATGACTGAGGGTTTTTTTTCCTCTATCACCTCATGGACTTGTGTCACACACTTTAGAGAAATTTGGTTCTATTTTATTTTCTGGGCTTGCTTGTTTATTTTTCTGAATATTTTTGCAATGAAATTGCTCCTGGAAAACGGGGCATCGAGCCAATCCCTGTTTTGTCTGTCTATGTGAAACTGGGGCTTCTTTGTCCTTTAACCTCTAACTTACTGAGATCCCTGGTTTTCCCATCCATTTGTCTCCCACGCACGTGCTCTCGTGTGTATCCTCACACACACACCGACACAGAGCAGAGGTGGGCCGCTGTCCACTAAAGGCAGCGCCCCAGGAATGTCTGTCGTCACTCTTAGCTCTGTCGTCTCAGTGAGTACAACCGCTTTAACTCTTCCTTTCTGAAAATGGATAACTCTGCAGAATTCCCATACCATTAGGCCAGAAAGCCAAAAGTAAAATATTAGATGCAGGGAAACTAGACTGGTAGAGATGATCGTCTCACATTCTCGGGTTGAGTGGGAGCTGATGAGCTGAGGTGTGCGTGTGTTATTCCAGGCTGAAACTAGCCACATTTCATGGTGTGCGAGAACTTGTCTCTACCACCCATTTGGGATTCCTTAGGCCCTCCAGGTTCAGCATATTTGGTTAAACTTTAGTCTGTGTAGTTAGATTCTGGCTGTTAAATGGTTTCCCTCTGTCATTAAAAAAAAAAAAAAAAATGTTTTGGACATTCAGTTATTTGTCCAAGTTGTTGAGTAATGGCCGTAAATAAGTCAGAACCATATGGGTTTGATTTCTCGGTGGGTTTGGAAATTGATACAAAAACATGTCTGTGACCAACCTATTTTAAAATTACAGCAATTTGCCATTTTCCGTGTGTCTTGTAATCATCCTCTTATTCTTGATCCTGTTTGAGGTACTTTGATTTTCTGTCTCTCATAGAATATGAAAGAGACTGATTCAATTTCCTGCAAGACCCTTCCTCTGGTGTTTGTGGTTTCTGGAAGGGCTTGCATGAAACACAAAACAGAAGTTTCAGTGACATAAACACTGGTTCCGTTGACCCACATAGAGTGCAAGGAGATTGTTCTGACTCCTCACTGGGTGTCATGACATCACATGGTAGGTTTCCATTGGGCTTCATTAGGAAGGACAGGAGAGAAGTTGTTACCTTTCCTCAGGGCCTGCCTGTGCTTACAGCTTCTCCCGACTTGGAGAGGAGCCGACTACAGCGCTTACTTCACCTGCGCTCCCTGTGGCTGTGATTTCTTTGCATGGATCCCCTCCTCTAGGTGGGAGAACTGTAGACATTCTTCACTGATAGCCACAGTACCCACCCCCAACCCTCACTAAAAGCCCTGGAACCTTTTTATGTACTTGGCACTCAATAAATGTGTATTGAGGGAAGGAATAAAAGTGGAAAAATCCTCGTAACAATAGGCTGGAAATTCTCCTTCTGCAGCATCAGTATCAAAATGCGCTCTTTAGCTCAGTATCTCCCAGTCGTATTTGGAGATAACGCGGGTTATCCTCAGTTACTTTAAGACATTAGGCAAATTAGTAAAAGAACTGTCAGAATAGAAGCAACTTAAAAATGCTTAGGTGGGGGGTGCCTGAGTGGCTCAGTGGGTTAAAGCCTCTGCCTTCCGCTCAGGTCATGGTCCCAGGGTCCTGGGATCGAGCCCCACATTGGGCTCTCTCCTCAGTGGGGAGCTTGCTTCCTCCTCTCTCTTTGCCTGCCTCTCTGCCTACTTGTGATCTCTGTCTGTCAAATAAATAAATAAAATCATTAAAAAAAAAAAAATGCTCAGGGGCCGCCAGGGTGGCTCAGTCAGTTGAGCGTGAGACTCTTGGTTTTGGCCCAGGTAGTACGATCAGGGTTGTAAGATCGAGTCCCACATCAGGCTCCACATTCAGCTGGGAACCTGCTTGAGATATTCTCCCTTTACCTCTCCCTCTGCTCTTCTCCCTGCTCCTGTACACACACTCTCTCTTTCTCAAATAAATAAATAAAATCTTTTAAAAAAATGCTCAAATTCCCCTTTTGCCTTTCCTCCTTTTTTTTTTTTTTTTTTTTTTTTTTTTTTAAGTAGGAAGATACTGAAGAAAGAGAAGTCCTTTACTAGTAAGGACACTATATTTAATAGTATCTTTCCTGAAATTTGGTATTAATAGAGCTGACTTTGGTTCTGTTGACTCCTTTTGTTTTACTCCCCTGTGGTTGTGCTGGAGATGAGAGTTGGCCCTGGTATTTGAAGGTTTTTGTAGCAAACAGCCAGATGCTCATGATGACCGATCCGTAGACCATTCCGGACACCACAGGTGAGTGCCTGAGTGAAGGGAAAGGACCATGAAGCCTGCCAAGGCAGTATCACTTAAGTCAAGAGAATTTTCTTGCCCTAAATTAACTGATTTTCATTAAAGATGGCCCCTATGTTTAATAGGACTGTGCAGTCCTAAATATTAAAGGTTTTTAGCCACAGGCTCAAGCAAATAATGTTGGATCAGTGGCTACATCTTCTAAATCGTGGCCTTTCACAAAGGTACTCAGTGAGGTGAAGACCCATGCTTCATCTCTCTCTGTACCTTTCTTTTTTTTTTTTTTTTAAAGATTTTATTTATTTATTTGACAGAGATCACAAGTAGGCAGAGAGGCAGGCAGAGAGAGAGAGAGAGGGAAGCAGGCTTCCCGCTAAGCAGAGAGCCCGATGCGGGGCTCGATCCCAGGACCCTGGAATCATGACCTGAGCCGAAGACAGAGGCTTTAACCCACTGAGCCACACAGGTGCCCCTGTATCTCCCTTTCTTCTAAAAAAATGGCATCAATCTGATTCAACCAACAGGGCTGTGAGAGATAAGCAGGGATAGGAAAGGCAGAGACTTGATACAGTGCATTCATTCCGCAGTACTTCTTCCTGCTCCTTGCGTCCTTCCTCCGCTCACCTTCTCTGGCAGGACCTGCCAGTTTCTGGGGTGGGGCAATGGGCCATGTTCCCAAAGAAGGCCCTCTAGCCCATGGAGCCTTGCTGAATTTGGAAAGCAGAGCGTGTGTGTGCTCAAGCCACTTGATCAGCCTTGGCAGGCTGTGCTGAGAAACTTCAAACCTACGCAACAACTGGCAGAGCCCACCCAGGCCGCGGGACATCAGTTTGTGTTCAGCGGAATCTCCCCAAGTGTGAACATTAACATCATTCACTGTAGGCTGGTTTTCCGAGCTTCGAGAACCAGAGCTGGTTGAAGAACCGTCTCTTGATCATGCGTTGACGCTAGCCTCTGACAATTGACGCTTGGCATTCCAGTGAGGGGAGTGAGGGGTTGGAAAGAGCAAATGTCCGTGACTTTATTAGGATCCCTGTTTCTTGGACTAAGACTGTGGTGGATGGATGGATGGATGGATGGATGGATGGATGGATGGATGGATGGAGTAAGCACAAAATGAAAATCAGTGCTGAAGTCTGCCTTTCGTGTGCTGTCAGGAGACCCTCACTTTCCTTGATAGTTCAGAACCAGGAGATCCAGGATTCCAGGTCTCCACTCACATTAAATGGAAATTGCCAGAGAAGTCTTCCTTTTATATCGTCCCCCGACACCGGGTACTTTTCCCCTTGTAAAGGCTCATTCACAGTTACACATAAATAACTGTTCGGATGGTTGTGTTCTGTGTTCCTCACTAAACCGTACACAGCATGAGGCTTGGGGCCCTGTCTGTCCTCCTCACCGCTGCAGTCCCAGGTCTTTGTATTTCCAGAACCTCATACAGTGCCTGGCCCTTAGAGTCATTTAATAAGTATTTATCGAATATTGAATACAATCGTGATGATTGTCATTTAACCAAACAGGTATTGGCTGTCTACTCTGAGCTATGTTTTAGGCCACAGGTAGCAAACTCTTTCTATAAAGGGCCAGATGGTAAAGAATTTTAGGCTTGGGGGCTGTCCCTGCTCCTGTCTGTCCCTCTAGCCTGAAAGCTGCTGTAGTCGCTCCATATGCCAATGGGCATGGCTGAGTGCCGGTGACACTTGATTGACAGAATCAGGCTGTGGGATTTGGTCCGGAGGCCATAGGGTGCTGACCTCCATGGCAGCTACTAGTCACGGAAGGAGAGAAAAAGCAGGAACCTCAGTAGGAGGATGGAAAAGAAAGATCTCCTGAAGTAGCCCCTATATCTTACTTTATGAATTGCCCTAATTTAGAAAGCAAGATGTCATTGTCACTGTTGTTCCTGGGAATCGTCTTTTACTTCATCCCTAATCGAGGGAGCATGATTGTCATCATTTTAGACGCACTGAGACGCGTAGAAATGCAGTCGCCAGGCTTAGCTCCCAGTGAGGATCCAGAATTTGCTAATGAGGGAGATGGGGCTGGGGGTCCTGGATGGTGAGGTCTGGCACTAATGCCAGAAGTTCCTGCCATAAGCAGCCTTCTGTGAGGTAAGGTCTGCACATCTCGGAGAGGACCTTGAAGGTCACAAATGTGGTACCCAGAAATGCATGCGTGCCCTGAACCGGAGCTCATTAAAAGGCCATCTCATTGTCGCTGTGAAAGACGGTGAAGTCAGAAGATGCTGAGCTGATGGTTTAAAGCTTATCCTCGGGCGCCTGGGTGGCTCAGTGGGTTAAACCTCTGCCTTCAGCTCAGGTTATGATCTCAGTGCCTTGGGATCGAGGCCCGCATTGGGCTCTCTGCTCAGCAGGCTCCCTGCTTCCCTCTCTGCCTGCCTCTCTGCCTACTTGTGATCTCTCTCTTTGTCAGATAAATAAATAAAATCTTTAAAAAAAAAAAAAAAGCTTATCCTCTGGCAGAACTGCAGTTTGCTCCTTTGGATCTGTCCTTGAGGTCGTGCTTCAGGCCAGCCTGGCTGTGGTCATCGATGAACAGTAACAGCTGCTAACATTAACTGAATGCTTACCATCCTCCAAGTGGTACCTATAGCCTCTGTAGGTACCAACAACCCATGAGGTCGGTATCAAAGATATTGTACAGACAAGGACTCTGAGGCATGGGAAGGCTGAGTCACTTGTCCGTGGTCATACAAGGTGGTGAGTGGAGCAGACAGGTTTTGATGAATGCAGGTCATTCTGAGTCTGGAGCCCAGGCACGTACTAAGCTGGCGAGGGGAAGGCCCTTCTTGTGTATCAGGAGGCGGAGAGAACTTTTAATGTGAGCGGGGACAGTGGTGGACTCCCAGTGATAGTAGAACTCTTTCAGTGTAACCTGCATGTTTTACTAACGAAGAAACTGCAGCCCAGAATGATCCAGTGGTTTCCCCAAGGCCCCATTGGTGTTTAATGGCTAAGCTGCGATGAGAGTTAGAACTTCCTTTTTCTTATTTTTTTTTAATAAAGATTTTATTTTTTTATTTATTTGACAGACAGAGATCATAAGTAGGCAGAGAGGCAGGCAGAGAGAGGGAAGCAGGCTCCCCGCTGAGCAGAGAGTCTGATTCTATTTGTTTGACAGAGAGAGATCACAAGTAGGCAGAGAGGGGAAGTGGGCTCCCTGCTGAGCAAAGAGCCCAATGCAAGGCTCAATCCCTGGACCCTGAGATCATGACCTGAGCTGAAGGCAAAGACTTAACCTACTGAGCCACCCAGGCGCCCCTATTTTTTTTTCCTTCCCCTCTCCAAAGGTCATTTCTTTTGATTCTTGGGCTGATGAATGATTTCATATTTTTATCTCAAGAAGAATCTGGGATAGTAGGGTGGGTGTAAGTAATTCCTTCCTGGAAGTGTTATTTGGTTGCAAATTATTTAGCCCAGCACTGTGACTCCATAATAATGTCTTTGGGTCTTCTCAAGTGAGTTCTAACTATTGGAATTAATATTCTGTGCTTCCGACTTCTATATCTGTCTTTGAACCCTGGCCAATTATAACAGAAGGCCTTGTTGGGTAATCCAGTATCTCACTTCAAATACAAAAACAAAAAATTGTTGAGACCAGAATAGAGCTCAGAGTCTAAAAAAAAAAAAAAAAGTTTTCTCAAAATATCTGTGAAATTAAATGTTTTGTTCTTGAGATGGTGAAAAATAAAAATTAAGCAGAATACAATGAGTAATTCTGCAGTACGGTTCCTTTACAATTCGTTTTTGAAACTATTTTTGGTTCACAAATTGTAGTGAGAGCATACAGCTGGATCTTAATGGAATCCGAGGACTTTGAGGGGACAAAATGTTTGTTTTAAGTCCAGAAAATTTGGTCTTAGACCATTAAAAATAAGCTTGCATCTGTTACTAATTTTCTTTTTGCTTACAAAGACTGTGGTTTGGTAGAAAGAAGAGAAAGAAAAGGATTGGTTCAAAGCAAGTTACAAAAATGATAATGGGAGGGAGGTGTTACAGAAGTCGAAGGAGGCAGAAGATCTAACTGCGGGCCTCATATTTCTTTGTTCTCAGTCAGTCCTAGAAGTTTCCCAGGTAAAACAGCTTTCCCAGCATAAATGTCACTCTGAGCCAGGTGCTGGTGTTAAAACTTATCTGCCATCCAAAAGGCCCATTCAAAAGTCATAACTTTTTATTTATACATATTCTAATAATGCCTTAGTTAATGTCTTAATCAAAACAAATATAGATATATAAAGGGTATATATATATATATATATATATATATATATATATATATGTAGTTACACATTTGAGGTGTATGATGTGTGAGGCAACGTAGCAACCACCATAGTCAAGGTATAGCCCGTGTAGATCCCGTGGCCCTTTCCTTGCCTCCCCGCTCCCCCTGTGTGTCTTCATGTCCCTGCTCTCTGTATTACGCCCAGGTCTTATGGTCGTTTTCTAAACTGGGAACCACACTATCTGCTGGGTCATACCTGGAAATAGAAGTGTCCATGGTTCATCTTTTTATATTAAGAAAAGACAAAAATAGAGAAACAGTCTTCTCTTCTCTGATGGTTGTAGAAAGTGTGATTTAAAATCGAGTCACAGACATGTCTACAGTCAAACCAAATGTCCTGTCCGTCCTATATTTCTGGGGCACTGTTCACTGCCTAGTTTGTTATCTTCCTGTCAGCAGTGAGAGGGAAATAGCAGTTCATCTTTATTTCAAGTAAAAAAAAAAACCAATAATAAAGTGGAAGGTTGAGCTCTACCTTGGGAGGCTGAGTGGATGCATGGGTATCTACTCAGTCAAGCAAGTTAGCAAGCTGCAGAGGTCATAAATTGAGGTAGGTTAAAAAAAAAAACAAAACCCAACACCTGTGAATCATACCTGAATGTGTTAGTACAGTTTCCAGCATGAAAATGCAATATGAAAACCAAATTAGGTAAAATTTTATTTTAAGAGATTATATTGTATTCAAGAGAACTATATTTATAGAAAATTATATTGAGGAGAACTACTGGTATTCAGGTATTTCTACCATATAGCTAAGGTAGCTTACTTTGGGTGCAACAAACTCACATTGAGGCCTGGATATTAAAGAGCCATGGATAACTTATATAAAATATAAGCTATATGTTTTATATAACAAAATCTGCATTTTGTGATGATGAAAATATAAGGATGTTAAGACCAAAATGTATTATTTCCGTTTATTAGATGACTAGAATATTTCCTGGTTAGGTTTTGTAGCTTTCTAATGATAAGGACCTGAAGCTATTGTTTAAAAAAATCTTTTTTAAGATTTTTATTTATTTATTGTGAGAGAGAGAGCATGAGCTGGGGGAGAGACAGAGGGAGAAGCAAGCTCCCTGCTGAGCAGGGAGCCTGATGTGGGGCTCGATCTCAGGACCCCAAGATCATGACCAGAGCTGAAAGCAGATGCTTTACTGACTGAGCCATCCAGGCGCCTCTGACGCTATCATTTTCAAGTTTTATTTTAAAGACTGGGTTAGAATTCAATCACATGTCAGTAGTATCCTCCTCCTCGGTAAGCTGTTTCCTAATCCTGCCATAGCTGTTCCCCTGTGAAACACTTCCATTGTCTTAGATTCTTTTTTTTTAATATTGAAATTTTGATTTTGATTTTGTTTTTTTAAATTTAATTTTATTTTTTCAGTGTTCCAAGATTCATTGTCTTAGATTCTTAACATCCTACAGAAGTAGTGTGAAGTACACTCGGTAGGAAGGTTCATACAGGCAGACACGGGCCACTATACGTGGCATACAAGGCAGAAGATGGTAAGGACTCATCGGACAGCTCCCCCCACCTGCCGCCCCCTCAACAACATGTGTGAGTTCAGGCTCTCCCGTGCAGGAGAGATCTGTTTTATCAAAGGAATCAGAAAAACTTCTTGCAGGGTGGGTCTTGAAAACTGTTTCATATCTTAGGGTCTTCTTGCTCCCTTAGTACCGTGTAAAAGAGACAGTCTATTTTCCTTTTAAATTGGAAGGAAATTCTAAATTCAAGCTGAAAAGATTTCTGGTTGAGACCAGGAGAGGGGGGTTCCTTCTTCAGAACCCCTTTCCTCCTACTCAGCATCCCCCACATCCCTTCTCTCCCCTCCCCTCCTTTCTCTGCCAAGTCTCTACAAAACAGTTGGGTTAGAACTCCTGTTCTTGGGGTGCCTGGGTGGCTCAGCGGGTTAAGCCTCTGCCTTCGGCTCAGGTCATGATCTCAGGGTCCTGGGATTGAGCCCCACATCAGGCTCTCTGCTCAGCGGGGAGCCTGCTTCTTCCTCTCTCTCTGCCTGCCTCTCTGCCTACTTGTGATCTCTCTCTGTCAAATAAATAAATAAAATCTTAAAAAAAAAAAAGGACTCCTGTTCTTAATTTGTGTCATTGAGAATTCATTTAAAAACAGTTCGCTGTCTGAGCCATGTAGAACAAGCCCCCACTGGAGTGTCCCCGTGTTTGTTAATAGGCCTACTTAGCCATCCACTCACAACCTCTGTCTCTAGTCGCCGGCGGAACCATGGCAACCTGCTCTTGGCTCCTCGGAGGGCTGGAGCTGCAGACCCTTTCCAGAAATCACAAGCTGCTGTACCTGAGAAACCTTAAAGACAGTGAAAAGCCAAACAAGCAGCATATGGGGTCAGCGTTGTAGTGTATTACTTTTCTTGTGTCTGAATTAATGAGTTTGGCTTTGAAGGTCGATCATCTCTCCTCTTTCACATCAAATAAGCCTCGTGTCAGTAGCTGACTCTTCTCTGATGTAAACAGTGCCCTGTCTGGATTATATTTGAGGGGTCTCTTTCTGGGTTCATTGGTTTAATGCTGAAACTGAGGTGAGTGGGTGAGGACAGAGGCCCAGAGTGTGCTCCAGTGTAAAAATATCTTTTTTTTTTCAAGGTTATTTATTTATTTGAGAGAGAGAGAGAGAGAGAGATCAGAAGTAGGCAGAGAGGCAGGCCGAGGGGGCGGGGGGAAGCAGGCTCCCCTCTGAGCAGAGAGCCTGATGTGGGACTCGATCTCAGGACCGTGAGACCATAACCCAAGCCGAAGGCAGAGACCCAACCCACTGAGCCACCCAGGCACCCCACATAAGAATATCTTTGAGGCACAAAGAACCTGCATAATGTGCAGTGAGCTAAATGATATAGGTCCTATTATCTCTGTAGTCACACAAGCTCAGAAAACAGAGTTTCTCTTAGTGTCAGTGGGACTTCATTTACCTCACAGTGTGTAGCTGGCCCTTGGGACGGAGTCCTGCCCAACATCTGTCCAGTGTTACAAGACACAGTGCCAGGGAGCTCAGAGCCGAAGCATCCCTAAGGAAGAAGAGACAGGAGAAGAAATTTTAGGGAGAGAATATGGCAGATAATTATTTGGACATCTTTTCACAAGAGGGAGTCTATTTCATCAGCAGCACAGAGAAGGTTCTGGTTACCAGAGCTGACAGCATTAGTGTTGGGCATGTCCTTCTGAGGCGTTACCAACTGCGAAGACTTTTTTTGGTGGAAGAGGAGTAGACGTATAAAGAAAGAGGACTGAGTGTCTTAGTGATCTTTCATTATGAAAAGAAAAATCTGCCTGAGCTAGCTTAGGGCCAGAGAAGAGGACTGTTTGCTGAGAACATAAGGGTGTGAGGGAGCACCCAGGCAGCGAGTGCAGGCAGACCTCCTGAGGTCTAGGGGCCTGGGTTGTCTGTGAGAATCAAGACAGGGTTGTGTTTAGGGGTCTGTGTCTGTCTGTATGGCTCTTTTCCTCCCTCCTTGTAACGCAGCCTGGACTCTCACCCACCTTTCCCTGTCTCCCTGTTTGAGTCTTCATTCTTTACAGTGGCTTTCTCTGTTTCTCCAAAGAACATGCTAGAATATGGCTGCTAGTGGAAGACCTGGGTTACCATCCAGGTCAGCCTCACACCTCTCCCTGGCTCCCACTTGCAGGTTCCCAGACGAGAGACGCTGACTGGCCTAGCTTACATTCATGGCGCCTCAGACTGGACTCCTTCAAATGGGGAACGCAGATGAGGGCAGATGAGGGGGACTTTGTAGTACACTCCTGGCTGCTTACCAGATTAGCCCGGTGGGTAGAGGCCTGTAGCTATTGTTCTTCTAAACTGAGTGTTAGCCGACTTCGTGGAAGTTGTCTGCTCTGTGGAGATCCCGTGAGGAGGCTCATGCCTTGCGCAGGCTGTCTCACACTAGTGCTGGACGTGGGGCCTGGCCACTGTCAGTCCCGTCTCCTCTGACTCCTGCAGTCTACGGCCTGTTCTCTGGTAACATCCTTCACATTGTCTCTACTCAGGGCGGCCCAGAGACTGGACTCCTAAAATCAGTCTCATCGGTCAGAACGAGACTTCTGGTCATTGGTGTTTCAGAGAGGAGTGTTGGATTGTGCCTGCCTCGTCTTCCCTTGACTCTGTCACCACCACTCCCTCTTGCCACATCCAAGACAGTGAGAATGTTCCTTGAGAAGTGCCAGGGAAATTATTGTGCAAAACCAGCTGCCCAAATGGGCTAGTTGTGCATTGCTATGTGAGCATATGGGATTTTGGACTTCAACAGAGTTAGCTTGGTCTGTGTTGATGTCTACACACACATCACACACCAACGATGTGTGTGATCTAAATCCCCAAAGAACCTGTGAGTGAATGGGTTAAACTGTGGTTCTGGCTGAAAGGAGAGGGAAGAGAAGACCTATCTTTCACCTTCCATGCATTCCAGTAAATTAGTCAGCCCTTGGTCAAGGTGGCAGCAGCTGGACCCCCATTCCTCTAGTTATATGCGGCTCCAGGAAAAACTCCTCAAAAACCCATTATCTCAAGAAAAGCTTAGGAATTGATACCTGCTTGAGAAGAGCCAGGTCACAGCTTTGCTCCCTCATGAACTCCAGCCAGAGGTTGGAGTGCTGCATTAGAAACTAGCAGTGTGGCCCACGGGGCGCCAACACCTCTCCCACCAAGTCTGACCCCACACCCGGTCTCTGTCCCTGGGACGCCTCAGCAGAGGTGACTGGGGCCCACCATTCTGTGGGTCAGCCGGGCAGTCTGGCTTGGTGCTGGGAGCCTACGTGCAGAAACCGTGTCCCCAGACTGGCCACTCTGGATGCTCCCTGGAACTGGCAGGGGAAAAGATAAGATGGAAAGGGAGCCTCCTTCTCCGCTTTTCACCTACTCTTGCTCTTTCCGCAGGACAGACACTGCTGTCTGACCCACACGAGGGTCCTAGCTCACTCCACTCTGCTTTTCTCAGTTGTCACACGGAGTCGTTGTGAGGATCAGAATGAGCTTCTGTTATAAGGCTCTGGACACGGGAAGCCCCCACTAATGTGTCCACTCTTGCTGTTGTTCTCTCTTGTCTGGTGGTTCTAAGCCTTCTGTCAGTCACACGCAGTAGTGTGTGACCTTGGACCCGGCACGTCTCTCAGGTCCAAGGTGAGCCGCTGTGCAAAGGTGCCGGAAGCCAGCCAGGTCGGCCTGGCTGCAAAGCTGTGCCACCTCTGTGGTTTCCAGAGTAAACAGTGTATGAGCAGACATCCTCTGTGGAAATGGGATCAGAGCCATCGGTTCAACAACCCCCTGCTCCACGCATTTCAGGGTAATTCATATCCACTGAGTATACAGAACATTCTGGACAAGAGTTCTCTGGTGTCAACTTGCCTCTTCTAGGAATTCTCAGTATATACATTGGAGCCCAACCAGAAATTCAGCATGAGGCTGGTCTTTCTTGACATTTCCCAAAGGGGCTTAGCTCATAATAAGCTGAAGGGACCTTCTTAGGCAGTGATTTCACCCCTGGGACTCTCCCTTGGCATCTCCTCCATCCTGTGTCTCCAGGACCACAGCCCCCCTGCCCACAGGCTCACTGCCAGGATGGCCACTCCCCCTTACATGCTAGCCCTCTGTGAGATGTCCTCTGTGTTCTCACAGCACCCACACAGGCATGTCAGAGCGACTCATCACATGGCCTCTGCGTGTGTCCTTGCTCTCTTCCTGCCCAACTGAGAGCAGCACGCCATGACCTACTCACCTTGACACCCTATAACGGATCATGCTTTTAGGAACGCCAGCAAGGACCATCATCACAGTTGACACTACCTGGGCATTCACCGTGCGCATCTTTCAAGCAGGGACTGTTGTGATCCTTACCTTAAAGGCACACAGTGCCGTGCTCATGAATGTGACCAGAGAGGCACGGAGACACCTTCTCTCTCTCCACAGATCCGGCAATCCCACTTGTGTGTGCCTGTCACTCAGCCCCAGGGTCATTTGCCTCAGCAGGAAGATGGAAATAAGAGTGGTGCCTACCTCACCCAGCAAACTGAGAAGAAAGGGAATAATTAAAAGGAATAAAGACACTATTCTTGGAACAGAGTAGTCATTCCGCAAACATGAGTGGGTTTTATTACTGTTGCTGTTGCCATGAACACTGTTAGTACAACTTTGCCGTGGAGAGCACTACTTCCTCTCCGTGGACACAAACTTCTGAGCCAGTGTGAGTGATGCTAAGTGTGGTGGCTGCAGCCTGAAGGCCGAGGTCATTTCCAAACTCGTACAGAGGTGTTTCCACCCGCGAATTTCAGTCCAGGCCTCACGGAGTCTTCGTTCAATAGTCACGTCTTTGTGTCACGGTGTACGATGTAAGGTTCAGGGAACCTGAGCAGAGGAGGGAACTGGGGGCGTCCGTGGTCTGTCCCAGATGTCTGATGAGTGGTGGCCTCAGTGGCAGAGTGGCAGCTGTGTAGCAAACGCTGTCAGGAAATACCTAGCAGCTAACTAGAACTACCGTGTATTAAACACTCGGCCATGAACTTGGCCTGGTAGAAAATCATCCATTCATGCAACAGTATTGAGCTAGCGGTGGTTCTAGGCTCGGAGAGTCAAAGATGACCAAAACAGACTCGAGGTTACTCAGGTCTTTAGGCTTTGTATATCTCATCTCCATCAATAGGGCCATCAGGCAGCTCTGTGATGTGGCTGCTTTCTCGTGAGGAGATTTGATGAGATGAGGAAGCGGAGTCTCCGGTGAACCACGCCTGAGACCTCATAGCCGGAAAGTGGTGAACTTGGGGTTTGAATCCAGTTCTTTCTGAGGTCGAGGTGAATGCTTTAGCCACAGTATGATAGTAAGGAAATAGCAAATGCTGGAATCCAGGGTGAGTGTGTGTGCGTGTGCACACGCTTGCATGTCGGAGGGGAGGGATGTTTAATTCAGAAACCTAAACAGTTGTCCTTATGACACAGCAGTAATTGTGATCATCAGTTTGCAAAACTCGAGAAGCCTTGATCGTGCCTCTGGTTTTGAGCTCAGGTGTATCATTTTGCTCTCTTCTGGTCAAAATCATTGTGTCCTTGGCTGCCCTCAAGAGAGAGAATAACTTCTTTGCTTAGGCTGATAAGCAGACAAACTGCAAACCCCAGTGTCTGGTTCTCAAGCATGCTGAGTAACTCCTGGGTGCCCTCCAGAGCCTGGACAAGGCCCCTGGGCACCAGGCCTGCTGAGATGTTGTCCAAACCCGTGGGGCTTGTGTTCCAATGTTCTTGACTCTGCACCGTGAAATGCTCCGGGTCACTCAGGGCTATGGATGGTGGGCGCAGAGCCCGCAAATTGCTGCTGACCCATCCGTTGAGGCCTCTCACGTGGCCATTATGCACGGATGACGAACGAAGTTTCAGAGGTGGCATCTCAAACGCCACTGAAAGGGAGAGGTAGGGAGTACGGTAGGGGATTGCCGCAAGACACACAAATAGCCTGAAAGTGATTCTGTGTTCAGCGTCAGGATCTTGGTGGCTTCCTTTTGTTTCCGGGGATACCATGGTTTCCAGGCAATACATGTGTTCCTTAGCTGTGCAAGGCTAGTCAGTCTGTCAGTTTTGATGCTGGTGCGTTTGCACCCGGATCCTGTCCATGTGACCTCACAATGCAGGGGCGGGGCAGGCCAGCAGGAAGGACATTGTACCTGAATGTCAGGGACCCGGATTCTGGCCCTGGCTCTGCACCAGCTGGCAGGGGGACCTTGGACAAGTGCCTTCGCTCCTGGGCTTTCCTATTCTCACTCATAAAGCAACAGGGGTGGGACTGGAGGGGATGTTTCCTGTGATCCCTTCCGGCTCGAAAACTGCGAGTTTGTTAGTGGGTATTTGCAGGCTTAAAGTGCCTTTTTTGTTCTCAGGCCCTGTATTCAAAAGCATGTTTCCTGCTCCTTGAAGGACAGCATTCATTCCGTTGCTTCAGTGCCCACAGGGCTGGTCCTTAATGTTTGAGAACTCTTGGTTAAATTCAGGGGTGACTCTATGAGGAAATATGAATGAAGGAAACCACTGGCACGCGCTGCTGGAGCTTCTAGACGGTGGTTCTCTGTGCTGCGGTGTAGGCGCCGCAGGATCCATATAACCCGTCAGAGGAATCCGAGTGGCGAAGGCCCCCGTAGGAATCAACCTCTAACTCCTGCTGTGCCACTGTTGTCATGGTGTGCCTTGTTTTTGACAACTATGGAATAGTGTGCACACGGTTTACGTAACCAATTTTTTTTTCAGGCTTGAGGTATTTTTTTTCATGTCACTAACATCCTCTTATTTATTTATTCATTCATTTATTTTTAAGATTTTATTTACTTATTTGGGAGGGGCAGATGGAGCGGGAGAGAAAGGAGTTCAAGTGGACTCTGTGCCGAGCATGGAGCCCAGCACGGGGCTCGATCCCAAAACCCCGAGAACGTGACCTGAGCTGAAAGCAAGAGTCGGACGCTTAGCTGACTGAGCCACCCAGGCACCCCGTTCTCATTTAATTTCAATGGCTGCAACACAGTGTCTTGGAGGGTGTAAAGTCTTGTACATTGAGTCCATTCATGTCTTTTCCATGTTATAAATAACATGACTAAATATTCTGATTTATTTTTAAAATGCATTGCTTTTGCTAACAGGAATAATATCTGATAAATAATACTGACCCCATGACACCATTGACCATCCCTGCTTCAACTGATGTGGTAGTTAGTCAGCAGGAATGCTGTGTAGAAGCCACTGAATGTCGGGCAGCCTTTGCTCTCCATGTGCCAAGGGACCATGATTGCCATCAGTTACACAGTCATGCAACAGGAGGAAAGCTATTTCCTAAACCAAGAGCAGTGTCCCTAAATCCAAAGTAATACCCTTTCCACTCTTGTGCAGAACTAGGAAAAGATGTTGGGGGGGGGCAGGTCATATGGGAAGAGGATTCAGCCCAGGATTAGAGGCCTGGGTTGGAGCTCCCCTCTGCTGTCTGGCCTCTGGCCTCAGGAAAGAGCCTTGGTTTAGTTTTCTGTGAATGGGAATATTAGTGTTGTTAGTCCTGCCTGCCCTTTCATCACGGGTTCTGAAAATGGAAGCAGGGGAGGTTGGGAGCATAAAATGAAATCCTAGGTACAAGGTTTATATGAAGTGTGAAAACAAATGTATAGAAGTGAGTTATGGAGAAAATGGGGTGTCCCGTTCGCCTCTGGAACTATGACCTGTAATGTATCCAGAGTTACTGAGGTTTTTGAGCAAATCCTTACCTCACACATCACCGCTATTAAGAGGGAGCAAAAGCAGTAATTCAACCCTCCGCTCTCCGCATGCCTTTTTATTTCTAATCCTTGCCAGATGTAGACTGGCCATGAGCCCAGAGGGTGAGTGCTTTCTAATAGAGGTAGTTTTGTTCTTGTCTCCCTTCTAGACAAAGAATTCTTGAAGGAGAAGGAGAAGTTGGAAATGGAATTAGTGGCAGTGAGGACCGCAAGTGAGGACCACCGGAGACACATTGAGATCCTGGACCAGGCTCTGAGCAACGCCCAGGCCAGGGTCATCAAGCTGGAGGAGGAGGTGAGATGGGGTTGGGGGCAGAGCCCAAAGGGCCTCCGTGTCCTTTACCCAACCGGCACCCCTCACTGGAGCCAGCTCCAAGGCTTTGAGTTGCGGGGAGGGATGCAACAGGCCTCCCAAATCAAAGTGAATGCCAGCAGAGTTTATCCAGCCCAGAGCCAGGCCAAGTGTGAACTGTAGCCGTGAAGGAGCTCACTTTCCGCCCGAATCCCGGCCTGCAGACCATGGGTGGGCAAGTGGCCAGGGCTGGAAACAAATGGAAGGACTGGAAACCACTGGTGCCTGTAGAGAAAAGAGACTAACAGTTTTTATTTTTTGTTTTCATTTTTTAAAATAGTTTATTTGCTCCATCTTTGGGCTCTTGATTGCATTAAAAAAAGGCAAAAGTCTTCCAATAGGGTAGAGTTGGTGTGGCATTCAGCAAAGCAGTCTCCAGTTTGCAGAAGTTGGCCCAGCTGGGCAACGAATCCCCTGGTCCAGGAACGTGTGATCCCTCTCAGGCATTCTGGATTTGGTGGTTTCTGAAGAAATCAATCCCTTAGATGGCATTTTGTGAGGCAGACTTTGCCGTGAATCCCGACGGTGGACGTCGATCGACCGTTTCTGAGGGTCAGGCTGGGGGGTGCAGGCCGCAGACACGGCAGCAGGAAAGGAGGAGCGGCCTAGGCAGGAGGACAGGAGCCTGCACCCCCGGCCCCCACGGCAGCCAGCCCCCCAGGATACGGGGCCTGAGCTGTGCAGAGCCACTGCCGAAAGTGGAGACTCGAAGTCTGGAAGAGGTCTAAGGGAGGTATCCACACAAAGTACTGCTGTTGGTGTTGGGGCGCAGCAGACAGTGTTGCTACTCATCCAGCTGTTGTCGAAAATGAGGGGCGCCTGAGTGGCTCAGTGGGTTAAAGCCTCTGCCTTCGGCTCAGGTCATGGTCCCAGGGTCCTGGGATCGAGCCCCACATCGGGCTCTCTGCTCAGCGGGGAGCCTGCTTCCTCCTCTCTCTGCCTGCCTCTCTGCCTACTTGTGATCTCTGTCTGTAAAATGGGTAAATAAAATCTTTAAAAAAAAAAAAGAAAGAAAAGAAAATGAAAAGTGGCTCCCTCAGAAGGCCTCTCCTGATGCCGGCTAACTCAGGGGTCCCGGCAAATTCAGTCATGGTGCGAGCAGCCGAATGGGAATGTTGCTAAGTCAACAAGGGTCTTCTCCGCTAGAAGCCTTTTAAACCCACAGGTCCAGTACAGGACCTGCATTTTAAGTCTAGCGTGAGGACCCAAGCAACAGCCCCAGAGGATTCCCGGTTACCACTGTGGGACCCATTAACTAGGATGTACATTTGGCACAGAAAGCGACCTTAATCCCTAAAGGACACAAGGTCTGCTTTGAGGACAGGAGGCCAGCACTCTTCATTATGGTTATAACTGAAATGACTCAAGCGCCATCTCCATGTGTGGAGCCAAGGAAAATTACAATTTTAAAAATCTTGTAAATTTAATATTTCTAATGAAGTACAAGTTAATTGAGAGCTTCCTAAAGACAGTTTTTGTTTTGTTTTGTTTTTATAGTCACTACTGTGGGTGTTCTTGTCGTTCTAGAAATCTTTGATTGCGTGTAGCTTCTCCAGCATCTCTCTTTGGTTGGTCTCATTCCGTGATCTTATTCACGTTTCTTTTGAGGGGTCTGAATTCAGTTCAGAGAGCTCATCCCGAGTGCTTACACTGACTCCTGGGCCAGACTACAGTGAATTCGAATCCTGACCCTGGAATGTGTCAGTGTGTGACTTTGAGCAAGTCATGTAAGCTCTTCAGTTCTCTCTCTTAGCTGGAGACGGCCCAGGAGCGGTCCCTTTACTGATATCGGAGGATTCAGTGAGATCATTGCATATAAAGCACAATGCTGGGCATGGAGGAACTTGAAAAATGTTGGCTGATGTGAACTATTATTCTTAGTCCTCCCCATTCCAGTACACTCCTTGCTAGACCAAAGGCCGAGACAAAAGTGAATGAGACAGAGCCGTGCCTTCGAGGATCTTGGAGTTTATGAGAAGTAAGAGTTCTCCATTCAACAAATATTTCTTGAGTACCTACCAGATGCCGGGTACTGTTGCAGGCACGGGGGGGAACACGGTGGACCTTGGCCCAGCAAGGACCGAAAGGCACAGATCTCATGGCCCTTCTGTTCCAACAGCCACATGCCCAGGAAACTGGACAGACAGTGTAGGATAGGGCAAGCAGTATATGAAGGGGACTCATAGAATGTTTTCTTAGCTGAATCGGCTTCTAGCACAGAAGCCTGCAGTTAGTAGGTCCTCAGATGTCTATCCAACTGAATCAAGCCATCAGAAGCATAGTGAATGGACGGGCCAGATGGAAAATGTTGCCAAGAGCAGGTTTAGAGCAGGCTGTGAGTTCGCTGCTGCTCCCCACACCCCCCCCTCCAGGTCAGAGGTCTCTCCATCCTATTCCAGTGGCTGTGGCCAGGATATAGGCACAGCACCTGCAGTGCAGCCTGCGAAGTGAGAAGCCACCGTTGGCAGTAGACTCTTCAGTCACAAGCATGTTCCAGCCTGCCAGTGTGACCGCGGGCTGAGCTCAGGATCTGGATCCCCTGCAAGACCTCAGCACACCCAGGTGCAGACAGGAGCTACCATCTGGTGTCTTCTCATGCATGACCAGATCGAGTCAACGCCTCAGCTGGACATTTGGCACAAGCTGGTTCCCAGGAAGTTAGAAAGGGGCCTGGGATTTACGGACGTGAGCCAGGCTCCTAACTGGAGGAAAACAAAGTCTGGGAGTGAGAGTTGACGTTGTGCATTGTGATTCTAAATCCGTGCCTGATGTGATATTTCCATAAATCCCTTTTACCTCAGTTTCCATCTCCTCAGTTGTGGTGGTGGGGCTGGGGTGTCCATCGTGCCCTTCCTCTCTCTCCGGGGCTGTCCACTACTCCCCTATAAAGGGCTCAGAACTCTTTCGAAGAAACTTACTCCACACGTATCTACAATAGGAAATTTTATCTTTATCACAAATGTGTACATATACCTACAATTTCTCCATGATAGTAATTTACAGTTACTACAGAAGATTTGAAAACTTCAGAAGAGAGTAAGGAAGAGGAGAAATTCTTATTGTGCCATACAGATAAATATGGGTGATGCTTTTAAGTCTTCCTTTCGAGTCTTCTTTCCTAGGTTTTTGATGATAGGCAGGCAGAGCTGTGAGCATGTATTGTGATTTTTCATTTTGGGTTTTTTACTTAACATTATAGAATAAGCTTTTACTTGTGGCCTTAAAAACTCTTTACCAACTTCATTTCCAATGTCTGCAGATGTTGTCAGGATTAAGTAATCACCAAGGAGAGAGCTTAGAGCTGAAAGCAGGCGCCCTGGTAGGGGTCTCTCATTCCAAGCGTCCCATCCGTTCTAGGTGTAACTGCTGTCGTTTGGGTCAGTCCTTTCTGTCCCAGCACAGTGGAGAGATAGCATTAGGTAAGGGCCATCCACTTGTAGTTCAAACAAGATCCCCAGCTAATCTGACCCCTCACACCCACCTCCACCCCAGCTTTGAGAACTGCCGGTCTGAGTTCTCTGCTCGTCTTCACTGTCCTCTGCTCAGTTACGAGAGAAGCAAGCCTATGTGGAGAAGGTGGAGAAGCTCCAGCAGGCCCTGAGCCAGCTGCAGTCTGCATGTGAGAAGCGAGAGCAAATGGAGCGGAGACTGCGGACCTGGCTGGAGAGAGAGCTGGATGCGCTGAGGACCCAGCAGGTGAGGCCGGGGCCGTCCATTCCTCCAGCACCGTGCTGTGGTTCAGGTTGCACACCGTGCATTGTGGACTCAGAGGGGACTGAGAGCCCCTGTCCCCAGCAGACCAACATCGTGGCCCATGGAGGAAAGGAACCAGGTGGTCCCCTCATTGCCGGGACAAAAGTCCTTAAAAGAGAGAAAGTGCTGCCCCCCCGGGGGGCTGGGCACAGGGGAGTGCAGCTGGGGAGGACATTTGGGTAGGACTTTGAAAGACGAGTTTGTTGGACATTCTGGGGGATGACCGTCAGAGGTAGTGGAGGATTTTGCATAGGGGAGAGAGGTATGGAGCGGCGCGTTCGGGTGGCTAGCGGCGGCTAGCTGGGGGAGAACGCATAGTGAGGTGGCACTGAGGCAACAGAAGCCGGCAGGTGGAAGGCATCCGGTCAGGTTGAGAGATTGTACTTGTTCCTGTGGTCAGCAGAGAGCCAATGACCAGGAGCTTTCTAAGCTGGAGAGGAATATACAGCGGTTCAGAAAAAGAGCCATCTCGTGGCCTCAGGAGGGTCTGGAGGGGAGACTGTGGAAGTCCAGGGGGCCAGCCAGAAGGCTCTTGGTGTCCTAAAGTGGGATTACATGCGGGAGCTAGTAGAAGGGTGAAATGAGTCGGGCGTGGTCATCATTGAGTTTTCCAGGTAAAGGAGAGGAAGGAGTTCAGGACTCTCCCTAGGACATAATATTGGCCACAAGCTCCTAGTTCTGCCTTCCATTCTTTCCGCCAGTCACAGCTGTCAGTGTAACCTAGCTTCTGATGAGCTTAGAGTCACACAGCCGAGCCCGGGTCCATGTGTTCCTCAGCGAGGAAAACTCTGCCGCCGGTTTAGACTCCATAATACACTGGTCAAAGGCTCCTGGCTCCGAGAGCGCCTGGGGCTTGTGTGTCAGCAGCCAATGCAGTGGGCAAAGCCCCCTGCACAGCTGCTGATGGGCGTGCTCTAAGTTGGGAACCAGGGAAATGCAAGGCAGGGCTCCGCGGAATTATCACTGGATAGAACATAGTGGTTGTGGTTGGAATACTTGAAAACACTTGAAAGCGTCTGTTCGGGCCAGCTCAGCTCTTTCTCATGGCAGGCACACACATTTTGCTCTGGGTGTGTGTACTTGATGAAGGAAGGAGGTGTTAGCGAGATTGCCCAGAAAATTAAGGAACCCACCTGGCCTCCCGCCATCTCGGCTTAGTTGCGAGCTTATAGGAAGGGTGAGTCTGTCTCTGGATTTCTGAGCCATCTAGCCTGTGCCGTGCACCCTGGTATTTAAAGGCCCACCTTTGAGTTCTTCTCAGTTAATGAGAACTTGACCTTCCCATCTACAAGGTAGGCTTCTCTGGTGCCTGCTACCTCGCTGGCATCTGAGGGGTACTCACGAGACTTTGGCCGACAAAAAGAGCACATCTCAATACTTAGAGCAAAAGAGAATATTCTTTTCCCAGTTAATGTGCCAACCCACACCCTGGAGTCAGGTGACTTATCCTTGGATCTCCTCTTTTGAGAACTGTGAAACCAGACTCAACTCCATTACTCTTGTTATTATAACGGATCTCCCGCCACCACAGAAGTGAAATCATACTTAGCATTGTTGGAAGCTTAGAGATGAAGGGAAGAGGAAGGGAAATGAACACGTTTAAGAATTCATTGTCTTCTCTTTCTTACAAAGAGCTCAAGATAATTTTCACATCTTACTACCACAGTAGTCCTCTGAGGTAGAAGAGAGAAGAGGGGGGGAACATTCTCAAAATGAGGCACAGGGCAGTTAGCAGATGACCAAGGTCATTAGCAGATTAGGACATCCATCCTCAGTGAAAACATGAAGGACAGGAGATTGAGTCTGTACTGTTTGCTGTGGTAATGCTAGCGGCAGGCACATGGTGAGTAAATACGTGTGGACGAGCTGAGTGGGCAGTAGAAGCTGGCCTGCCTGCCCCTCTACCTGTTTCTCCAGCCAGCATCCTTATCCATTAGACCATGCTCTCTTTGTGTTCTTGAATCCTGAAACTCATGCTTTTATTTGAGTAACTCTTAATGACCTGAATCAGAGGCCCTGTGGAGGGATGCCATGATCTCATGTGAGGCCGAGAGGATTTTGCAGAAATCAGCCAGCTGACATGACATCACATGGGAGTGACACAGAAAATGACAGGCACAGATGGCAGCCTAGCCAGGCCACAGGGTCTTTTTCTTGGAAACTTCCTGACAGCAGGGGAGCTTCTCATCTCAATGGACTGGTTCATTTGTCCCCCTGCCTGAGGTCAGTGCCTGGCCAGATGGAGTCAGTGGGTTTCTGTACAGGTTGA
This sequence comes from Enhydra lutris kenyoni, assembly GCF_002288905.1. Taxonomy (NCBI): domain Eukaryota; kingdom Metazoa; phylum Chordata; class Mammalia; order Carnivora; family Mustelidae; genus Enhydra; species Enhydra lutris. The sequence goes on along the minus strand of NW_019154121.1, from coordinate 6,707,134 downwards.
TGAGGACAGTTATGTGCTTTCTGCTCTATTCTTGCTTAAATGTTTGGTACTGGACCAGACTCTAGAATAGCTGTAATTAAAGCTTTAAAAAATGGAACAGAAACCTACAGGCTAGAGAAAGCCCCTGGGCCCATTTGCTCTGGTCTGTCTGGTAGGATCAGAGTCTGTGAGTACAACTCATGTGCTGAGCTATTGTTCCAGTTAATGGATGTGGTTCCAGGTAAAGCATTCAGATACCCCACACCTTGCACCCAGCTCTGCGTTTACAGTTTGTGGTTGCTGGAAAACTTGAGGGCAATGTGCATCCCAGGACATGGAGTAATGGGGGGAAATCGTTCTCTTCTAAAGGCAGAATCTCAAAACATGCACATCATGCTATTTAGAGGAGATAATAGACCTGTGTTCAAAGGGAAGAAATCCAAAACATCCATATCCTTACTCGTGAGCAGTCCAAATAACATAATTGCTTTATTTCCTATCTTCCAGACCCAGATGGAAAGAAAGGGCTGAAAAATGAGCTTGACTTGCATTCACAGATTTCTGGTAGCACTTTATTTTGGTTAGCCCTTTAAGGTTGATAAAAGGCTTTCTTAGGTAGTAGCTAATTTGCTTCTGGGGCCCTCAGTGGAACAGACAGTCCGTCCTCTGTGAGCTACCACTGAGTAGCTAAGAGGAACTGGACAGTTCATTCCACCTCCCAGAAGCTGCGTTGTCTCCCCTCTAACATCGGGATAAGGTGCATGAGGATTCGGGGTGGAGGAATTTGGACAGTGATTGTCCTTGGCAGTAGGATCTGGAGGGTCGACATCATCCCCATAGGAGAGGGAGCGAGAGCATGAGGACAGAGTGGGACTGTGCTGTGGGGTCCTCACACCCCATGTACACGGTCTGCCCCATTCCCGCCTCAAGATGCGTTATTTATCTTGCCTCTCAGAAACATGGAAACGGCCAGCCGCCCGGCATGCCGGAGTATAATGCCCCAGCCCTCATGGAACTCGTGAGGGAGAAGGAGGAGCGCATCCTGGCCCTGGAGGCTGACATGACCAAATGGGAGCAGAAGTACCTGGAGGAGAGTACCATCCGGCACTTTGCCATGAACGCTGCGGCCACTGCGGCGGCTGAGAGGTGAGGTCAGCCCGCGGTGCATCTGACACAGTGGGAGGGGAGCCACGGGGTCCCCGGGAGGGGTGCCATGCTCTCTTGCCCATGCATGTGTGTCATGGGCCAGACAAGATTTAGTCCTCGTTAAACATGGGCCTGACTGGACAATGGGGCCGCCTCCGACCCTCAACCTGGGTCAGGTCCCACCTTCCCCAGGGGCCCAACAAGAACTGTTAGTAGCCTCATCATGCAGGCGAAGAAGCGAGGCTCTGTGAGGTGTGCTGGTGGATCCCCAGTCACACTTGCCAGGAGCTCTGGGGCCACGTGTTCCCTGGAGTCCGGTGTGACCCAAAGCCTGGTTTCTTTTGCTTTGAAATTGTTGCTGTTGTCAGTTATTCCCTCTGCTGCTTTGCTTCCTTTCTGTGGACTCCACACAGCCTCGTCCTCCCCTTTGAAAATGAGGTTAGGGGTGCCTGGGGGGCTCAGTCAGTTGAGCGTCTGCCTTCAGCTCCAGTCATGATCCTGGGGTCCTGGGACCGAGTCCCAGGTCAGGCTCTCTGCTCAGTGGGAGTCTGCTTCTCCCTCTGCCCCTCCTCCTGCTTGTGACCTCTCTCTCACAATCTCTCTCTCCAATAAATAGAATCTTTTAAAAATAAAAATGAGCTCCAAATGCTTGATAATCGACAAAGGAATGCTGGTAAAGCATCCTCTTCTCTGAATGAGGGGGTGCTCTTCCCCGACTGCTGGGTACTACCTGCGCATGGTCTTGTCCCCCCACCCCACACCCCGACTTGAGGGGCCGTGTGTCCCACCGTCTGGGCTCCCGCTGCCTCCCTGCCCCCTCCATTGGCTATGGGCCCATAGATTCCATGGGCATTTCATTCACAGTTGTTTGTGATTTATCACAGTTTAGGGTCAGTTCAGGTTGGGGAGACCCTCAAATCTCAGAGGAATGTCCCCGAAACTGGGCTTACTGGGGGTTGTCGTTGAGCCCTTGGGAGGGTGGGACCCAAACCAGGTGAGGAGTAAACACGGGATGCAGCCCTATCATGTAGTTGGTGCCACATTTTAGGGGCCATGTTATAGGCCTGTTGGGGTGGAGGGCATGGGGGTACTCTGTAAGGTCTCGTGGGCTCTCACATTCATTACTCAGGTAGAGAGGAACCCCCAACAATGGTACCTGCAGGGTTTCCCCCCAGGAACTTGGAACAAGAGCAGTGCCAACCCATGTGGGCACAGGTTTGTCCGCCGGGTGCCACAGCATGCTCACACCTAGAGAGACCCTGCGGACTCGTGTGGAGAATGACCACCGGGGGCCAGTTCCTAGTGCTCGGCTATAAATGTCTGCGTGAGGGCAAACAGCCTGCAGTAGCCCCTCTGAGCGAGGCCCGGGAGCGGGCACAGACCCTAGAGAGGTGTGTCGCGTGGCGGAGCCCCAGAGTGATGGCGGGAGAGCTGGAGGGAATTGGGGCCTCTGGTTCCGTCCTCCTGCCCAGGGTGAGAAGAGTGAAGCCTGGATTTCTACAGAGCTTCGAGGTGTTGCTTTTCAGCTTTCTGTTCTCTGAGGCAGTAACTCACCTCTGTCTCGAGGAAGAGCCCAGACGGTCATCCAGTTACTGAAGGCTTTGGCCTTCCTTGCCCTTTTGGGTCTAACGCCCAGCTGTCCTCGATGGCCCTGGGAGTCGCTGGCTCCGTGGGGTTGTTAGCGGAGGGAACACTGCACAGGCAGGCACGGCCTCCCCACCCCCACCCCTGCAGGCTTCTTCCTCTGCTGCCGACTGTGGGTGCGTGATTACACAGAAACCTTTCTGAGTGTCCCTGAGTTCCTTCAAAAAATCATCTGATTCCTGAAACAGAAGTGGTAATTCTTGGCTGGTTAGGGAGAGAACCACTGTAGCCCACCAGCTGAGGACAGGAGAGCCCCGGCAGCAGCATAAATGTGTTACCTTGGAAACGGACATGGGGTCCCTTGTGTGTCGTGGCCGTCTCCACTCCCCGTGCTTTATGAGGTTAAATGTGTGTTTTGGATCCTGGGCCCCAAGAGGACAAATGGGACTGGGATGTCAGACCAGAAATCGGGGAATGAAGGGTCTGAGGCGTGAGACATCTGTGGTGGGCACCGGGGAGAGCCCACGTTCGGCCACTCACCTGTGCTAGGCCCCGCCTTGCTCGTCCTCCTCCAGGCAAGGCACACTGCTCTGTTACCCACAAAGAATGGGAGTCCTGTGGGATCTCCCCAGCCCTGCAGCTCTCCTCTACCCCGTTTGGAGTCTCAGATGCACAGGTAGATCAAGGCCCTTCCACCGATGCGCCTGGCCCCCCTTCTTTGTTTCCGCATGTGTTCATTGGGTATCTGATAATTCTGTGGGAACTCCCTTCCCCTTCCTGACCACTCCTTCCCACCGTCTGGGGGAGAGTCCATGAGAGGAGGTCAGGGGGTCAGTCTGATCTCCAAATTCTAATTTTCAAAGAAAACCTCTGTAATTTTGCACTGCTTTTCTTTTGATAGAGAGGGAGAAAGGGGAAATGAAGAATTTTTGAGAAAGGTCAAAATTCTCAGCTCTTGTCTAGATGCTCCATGGCCGTGGATGAACTGGTAAAAACGGCCAGCCATTCGGTTTGTAACTTTACGCACACTGACGCATGCTTCGTGTTTATAAGCAGTGATTTTTAAAGGAATGATTTTTGTCTACCGAACGCTTCCACCATCTTGGTGCCTTTCGGCACCGTTGATCAGAATTTTGAGGGGTTTGGCCTTTTTTATGGTTTTGAAACTTTTTATAGATCCCAACGCAGTGTAGTTAATGTTTTTGAGAGTGGCGTGTGTGATTTTACCTCCTGAGGTGTTTTGATCTAATTCTTCCTGCTATCCTCACGTGGCAGCATAAACATGAATTTTTTAATTGGTGTCTGGCCTTGCGTGATTTTTCCAAAAGTTAATTGGTTGACAGTGTTTTCTCCAGCCACTGATTTCTGTGGTGGTGATTTTTGTGCACTGTAGGGTGAATTCATGACCTGCAGAATTGGCATCAAAATTCTGCCTATGCAAAAATACAGCAAAAACCTCCACCACCTCTTCCAAAGCGCTCTTTTGGCTGTCTGTGTGTTTAAAGTGTTTGCTTCTTTTCTATGTTAGTTGGCCTTGTGCTTTATTTTCAGCTGCATTTCACACAAATACACTCTCACATGCGCCCACTTTGTTGGTTTATTTTATCTTCTTGCCTTTTGCTGAGGCCTTCTTCATAAAGACACAGGAAGTGGGGCACCTGCCTTCAGCTCAGGTCATGATCCCAGGGTCCTGCAGTCACACCCCGCATCAGGCTCCCTGCTTAGCGGGGAGTCAGCGTCTCCTTTCGGCCCCTCCCCCTGCTCGTGCTCTCTCTCTCTCTCTCTCTCTCTCTCTCTCAAATGAATAAATAAAGTATTTTTTAAAAAGACACAGGAAGCTCTAGCAGTGCAGCGTGATGGCTCAGGGCATGGACCGAAATATCTGGATTTGAATCTGCCCCACCTTCGCTAACTGGGTGTTCTCACAAAGTCGCCTAGCCTATTTGTTCATCGGTACAATGAGGATAATAAGGCCAACTACCCAGGTTGCTGTGAGGACTGTGTGAGAGGCCCTGTGTAGCATGTCTTACCCCATCCCTGGCATAAAGGAAAAGCTCATTTGTTGATAGCTGTCATTAGAGAGATGAAAGAAGGAGTTCTCTTTGCTATTCTTGAGTGTTCTAGAAAAACGCTATTAAGATTTTAAATATGATTGCAGCATTGGAATATGAAGTTCAAGAGATGTGAGATCTTTGGCTAGTCCATTTATCAATTTGGCATTCACTGGTCCGAGATACTAGGGCACCTTGGAATTTGAGATACACCTAGATCACTTAGATGGCACCGTTATCTTCTTTTTACCAGTCATCATTAACTAGGAGTGATTAAATTGTCTAAAGCAGCAGAGGAATAGTTAGCTTCTAGTAGACACTTGCTTCCAGCCACCCTGTACTATGTCTGCCACTCCCTCCACTTCAGCTCCTGCACTTTCCAGGGACAGCTGTGTGTCTCCATCTCTCTGCCCCACCACCCGGGATGGCTGTCACACAGGGGCTCATGAAGCTGGCCTTGAGCTAGCCTGCAGGCTCGAGGGAAGATTTTGCCCGAGCCTCACTGTCTGAGAGGCCCAGTGTGTGTTTCCAAGTATTTGCCGAGTCTCCGTTTCACTGTAAAATACTGGAATTGCTGCTAGGTGGGTGAGAAATCGAAATAGAACGTTGACTCTGATTGAGAAAGGGTAAGTATGGAGGACAAGCATGAAGACACAAGTGCAATGACAACAGCTTCCCTCTGTCGTAGGGGGTACAGTAGGGGTCCCACAGGAGAGGAATTTTGATCTTTGGATTTCATTTTGTTTTCCCCAGACACTGTCTTCATTCTGTCAAGTCTAGGGGGAGAGCTGGCCAGGATTTCGGAGAGGGAGAGGTGTTGAAGAGATACTGTCTTGTGGTGCCCTCACATACCTCCCTAGGAGGATACGCATCATTGTCTGTGTGTCCTGTGTTCCCAGGGACACCACGATCATCAACCACTCGAGGAATGGCAGCTACGGAGAGAGCTCGCTCGAGGCCCACATCTGGCAGGACGAGGAGGAGGTGGCACAGGCCACCAGGAGGTGTCAGGACATGGAGTACACGTAAGGGACCGCCGTGTGCTCGTGGCCACTCTCCTCAAGTCCCCCACGGGGCCCACCAGTCCCTCCCTGCTCTGAACAGCTGATGGGCTCAGCCACATACCCCCAAGTCAGGAAGGAAACCCAAGTGCTTTCTGATTCTCATTTTGAGCCATCAGGGGGATGAAAACCTCTTTTCCCAGGAAACCCATCTGTCTTGTATTTCTCTGTTCTCAGAAAATGGGGGCATTGACCTTTGTGGAAAGCCAGACCTGTGTGAGGCTTCAGAGTGGTTGAGTTTCCTGACTGCCCCTCTGGCCCCCATCCCCAGGGACCCAAGATCCTCTGAGTTGGTCCATGAGCACACCGTAGTGCAGGAGGTCCCTGCCGGGAGGCTGCAACCATTCTGCACATATGTCCTTGGGGTCCCAGGAGAGGCCAGAGAAGGTGTGCCCTTCTGATCTGCTACAGAAGTTCTGTTTTGTATAATTTGCAGATTGTAAATGTTTGAGGACTGCACCTAACTCTTCCTCTGAATTATAATTCAAGTCCCTGGGGCAGCCCAAGAGAAATGGTTCAGGTTTTTCTAGCCAAATAGCTTCTGTTTATGGCCATTTGGTTTTGTCTTGTTACATAGTATTAAGAATCTCCATGCCAAAATCATAGAGAAGGATGCCATGATTAAGGTCCTTCAGCAGCGGTCCCGTAAAGACGCCGGGAAGACAGACTCCTCCAGCCTGCGTCCCGCCCGCTCTGTCCCGTCCATTGCTGCGGCCACGGGGACCCACTCCCGCCAGACCTCGCTTACCAGCAGCCAGCTGGCCGAGGAGAAGAAGGAGGAGAAGCCCTGGAAGGGGAGCATAGGTGAGCCCCACGCCTCCTTCAGGCCAGGATCTGAAAAGCAAGAGCTACACAGATGTGGAGAGGCGAGCCCACCTGGTCGGAAACCCTGGTGGAAAGGGTTCTGACCCTTTGGTGGTCCCCGGCTCTGCCATTCATGAGATGCAGAAATGTCAGAGTGTCTCCGGGTCTGTTGACCCATCTGTGGACGGGGAGGATAATCGGTCACGCTTTAGTTGTAGAAATTAGACGAGATACATGGAAGCAAAGCTAGACTACAAGAGTAGCTACCGGCCTTGGTTTGATTCACATCACAATCATTGTCATTATTGCTCAGAGCTGAAGTAACCCTCACAGCAGAAGATGGGAAAAGCCCAGAGAGGTCAGGCTCTGGACCTGGCTGCACTTTCGCGTCTGTGTCTGGAAAAGCAAGGTCCTGCTTTCTGCCGTGTGACTGAGCGGAGGCGAAACGAGAGAATGGGGAGAAAGTGCTTTGGAAGCCGCGCTGTCAAGCATAAGGGGTGGTGGGTGGTCGTTTTTGTCGGGCGGTGGTTGCAGAGGCGAGCTCTGCCGATGGGGTCTTCCTCAGCCTCAATGGGTTTGCTGGGTGCGGCAGCCCTGCTGAGGGGGCCGCCCGGGTCTGGAGCGGAAGCAGGCAGCGCGCCCGGACACCCGTCTTGCTCGCTCTTCCCTGAGCTCCAGCGGCTCCCAGGCTCTGGCCCTTCTTTGATGCCTTTCCCTGGGTCAGAGTGTGTTTTGTTTATCTGTGGAGCTGAGAGCCAGTCTTCCTCCGCACAGAACCCCAGAGGAGCCTGGCTGCTTTGTGCCAAAGGGGAGAAGGGCTTCCAGAGTGGACCGGCCAGTGTTGGGGGATCAAAGGTGCGCGGCCAGAGTCTCTGTTTGCCGTCCCTTCGCAGGTCCCTTCAGCAGCGTCTGCCCACCACGGAAATGCACTTCAAAGAGGATGTGTGCGGATGGCAGCTGGGATCATCAGAGACCCTCCCAAGGGCCCGTAGCTCCATCCTCTGGTTAGAGAGCCCAGGGACTAGTGCTCAGGCCGGTCTGGTAGAGGAGTGGGAAGTGTGCTGGGCCACGATGGGTCACTCCCTGCTGCAGGCGGTGTGCAACGTCCAGCCAGGCAGGCGTGCCACTGCTGTCTGGGTCTGTCCCCGCTAGCATGTGGCATGTCTGAAGCAGGCCCGGGAGACCGAGGACCCGTCCACAGGAAGGGTTGCTGTGTTCTCTGCGCTGTGTTCCTCCTCATGATTGTGACTGTCCACGCGTCACAAAAAAACCAAAGGGGACTCCCTGAGGGGCTGAGCGGAGGGACACATTTGCAGTTCCCAAACTGTCTCCACTGCCTCTTGCTTCCTGGGCTCTGGAAGGAGGGAGGGCTGACCGTGTATACGTCCTGGATGGCCCGGGGCTCCCCGGTGGGCTGACTGGCTGGTGACCTCATTCCACCAGAGCATGCTTGTCAGGCCGTGGAGGTTCGACAGGCAGGGTGCGGGGATCCAGGAGCATGGGCTGGACTTGGCGTCGGGCACAGACGCATCTGAATCCCGTTTCTATGGCTTCTTAGCTGTGAGAGGTTCGTTTCTCTGCATTCTCATTACCTTTGCCGTAAAACAGAAGATAAGGACAGGACCTGTGTCAGAAGAGCATTGTAAAGTAGAAAGTGAGCTGGTGTGTGAGAAGCAGGTCTCCGAAGACCCTTGTTCCTTGCAGTGCAGTGCAAGGACCCCCAGATCACCTGGGACTCCTTAAAGAAGCGGAGTCCCAGGCCCCACCCACGGAGTCACACGGCACTTGAACAGTGTGTCCAAGAAATGGATAGGCAGTTACACGTGACGGCCCTGCTTGTGAATGGGCACCTTGAAATCACCCTGGCCAGGGTCCTCTCTGGATGGCTGGCTCGTTAAGCGAACAGATACTCGATTGTGCTTACTGCCACCTCTTCTGGAGGCTAGTGTTCTGGGATGCTGGCGCTTTCCGGCGTGCATGCCCTGTGTCACTCTTCAGAAATACAAATGTTGTTTTCCTGGCCAGCACATCCCCTTTCCACCCCAGCGCCTGCCTGGGGCAGCAGGGAGGAGGAGCAGGGCTCAGTGACCCTGTCCAGAAGGCCAGCTGGCTCCCTGCTTCCTGGGGGCCGAGGCTTGCCGCTGCAAGGGATCTGCTTTGGGGAATAATGAGCACAACTCGGTATTGCCCTGACCGCGAAGAGTTTGTTTTTGAACCCGGGTGTGTGGGAGACCCTCCATGACCAAGAGTGGTGTGGTCTTCTGGGCTGCTCTCAAGGCCCCTGGGCTCCATGTCTCAGATCCGGGAAGCCTTCCGTGTTTCTTCGGCACACACGTGCTGCCCAAGGCTAGCCCTCCCTGGGCTGTCAGATAGCCTCGTCTCCAGAAAGCCTGGCAGGAATGCCCCCTCCCCTCGACACGGGCTGTGAGGCCTCTTCTACTACCCTGGGCATGATTTTATCCTACTATTCTCCATAATTCATCATTACCAGCTTACTTAAGAACTACTCTTCCAAAACAAACAAACGAAAAACCCAGGGAGTTTTAGAGAGGGGGCTAGGTCTTTCTTTCCTTTCCTTTTTTTTTTTTAAGTCCCTCAGTGCTTTTCCTCTTATCAGGCTTATGATACGTGCTTATAAAGGACGTGGTAAATGAATCAATGAATGAAGCTGTCCTCAGTCGAGAAGGAAATGAAATTGTTTGTTTGTGTTTCTTTCGAGATTGGCATTAACATAGCTATCCTTGTGTCCTCAGGGTTGCTGCTAGGGAAGGACCACCATGAACACGCTTCCCCCGCCCTGGCCAGCAGTGCCCACGCGAAGACGGGCAGCAAGGACAGCAGCACCCAGACCGACAAGAGCACTGAGCTCTTCTGGCCCAGCATGGCCTCCCTGCCCACCCGTGGCCGGCTGAGCGTGACCCCTTCCAACAGCCCCATCCTGAAACACCCGGGGGCCAAAGGGACTGCGGAGAAACCGGGTATGGCTTCTTCCCTCCCTTTACTCTGAGAAAACCCAGAGAACTCTGGCCAGAGAGGGAGCCTTTGGTTGGGACCGAGGGGGGAAGGGTACCAGGAATGCCAATCAGCTCTCACTTCATAGGGTTCTTTATTTATTTATTTTTTTATTTTTTTAAATGACTATTTATTTGTCAGAGAGGGAGAGAAAGAGCATAAGCAGGGGGAGTAGCAGCCAAAGGGAGAGGGAGAAGCAGGCTCCCGGGAGCCTGGTGTGGGACTCGATCCCAGGACCCTAGGGTCATGACCTGAGCTGAAGGCAGCTGCTTAATGGATTGAGCCACCCAGGCATCCCCATGGGGGTTCTTCATAATTATGCTTATCCTGATGTACTTTATTCTTACAGGAACAAAATATGTATAGACACTTCTGTTTGCCTTTTAAACGAGTATACAACTTGAAGGTACCCTTTTAATGGATGCTTTGTAGTAAACCCTTCCCCATGGGGGTGAGAATCGACCCGCTGCGGGGTGTTAGGGAATGAGAAGCCCCCCAGCCTGTGTGGGAACTAGTGCCAGGCACCAGGCACTTCAGAGGTACTTGGTACGCAGATATTGCCTTCGAGGGCTTCACCCTTCAGGGATCCGGGTTTAGGGGCGCCCTCCCGACTGAGGGGGAAGGCAGACTTGACTGCAGGGAAGGTAGACTTCTGGCACAACCCTCAGGCCAGCAAAAATGAGGTGCTTTAAAATATTTAGGAGAAGACAGCCTGGGTGCGGTGGGCTTGCCATGAGTCCAGAAGCGTCCGGGGAAAGACCAGATGTGCCTTTGGGTTAATCTGAGTTGTGGGATAGCCCTCTCGAGTTCTTTGGAGGAGTGGGGCTCTCAGGGGCGTAAATTAACCATTTCCTCCAAGGGGCTACTTAAGTTTCAGCCGTGAAAGTAGACAGGGAAACACAGCATTGTCATTTTTTGAACATTTAATTCTTTCTTTTTCTTTGAAGATTTTATTTATGGGGCACCTGGGTGGCTCAGTAAGTTAAGCATCTCCCTTCGGCTCAGGTCATGATCCCAGGGTCCAGGGATTGAGCCCCCCATTGGGCTCCCTGCTCAGTGGGGAGCCTGCTTCTCCATCTTCCTCTGGCCCTCCCATATGTGCTCTCTCTCTCTCTCTCTCTCTTTCTCTGTCAAATAAATAAAATCCTAAAAAATATTTTAAAAGTACAGATTATTTTATCAGAGAGTGAGCTAGTGCATGCACAAGCAGGGGGAGCAGCAGAGGGAGAGGGAGAAGCAGACTTTCCGCTGAGCAGAAAGCCAGATGTGGGGCTTGATCCCAGGACCCTGGGATTGTGACCTGAGCCAAAGGCAGATGCTAAACCAACTGAGCAACCCAGGTGTCCCTTGAACGTTTAATTCTTGAGACACACTTTTCCAAGGCAAGGAACACGTGAAAAGGACGTGGCTTGTAGGCGCAGGACTGGATGGTTTTGCAGAGAAGGAGAGTGGCTGCAAGGGGCTCCTCACACACATCCCTAGGGCCCTCTTCACACACTTACCTTCCCCATCACCACCTGGTTCTGTTATTCCTGTCTGAATCCCAGGGCCCATCATTTCGCTCTTCTCCTCGGTGGGGTGGGGGTGGGGCAGGTTCTGTGGCCTCCCCTGCTGAGGCTGGTGGTGAGCACTGGTGTTGGAAGTGGTTCCCTGGGAAGAGAGCCCGTCAGCCCCGTGCTCCTTTGTGGGATGGGCTGCTGATGTCCCCTTCTGTTTGGCAGAGAACCCTCTGGGCCACGGGAAGTCCCCTGACCACAAAGGCCGCGTCAGCAGCTTGCTCCACAAGCCCGAGTTCCCTGACGGGGAGATGATGGAGGTTCTCATCTAACGTCGGCGTCCTGCTCCTTCTTGGAGGGGCTCTTGACAAATGAGGAGCGCGGCCGAGAGGCAGAAGAAAGATTGAGAAAGTCGTGGATGGAAAATCAGGAAGGATGTGAACTGATGAAGATCTTAAATTAGTAAGAACGCTTTTTATAAACGTTTAAAAAGAAAATCAGGAGACCTACATGACTAAAGACGAGAATGCTATGGATTCGTGTCACTTGCGGTGGAGAAGACGCATGTAGGTTTGGAAACCAAGACGTCGCAGGAAGTGTGATTCTCACTGTGTAGAAAATGTATCTCTCGGGGAGGGTCTGTGTACACCTGCCCTCTGGCTATAAACACATAAACCTGAACGTGGATCTTCCTTGAAATACCCGCCGCCCCCCCTTCTCCTTGCCTCTTAGCATGTTTGTTTTTGGGATTATTATTATTTTTTTTTTTTAAAGAAGAACGTCCTAGAAATCTCCGAGAGCCTGTCTCGGCATCCTGTTGTGTCACCTGTGCCATCAGGGTTTCCTGTGAATGTGTGTGGGGTTGGCAGCGAGAAGCCGTGTCCGCGTGATGGACATTTAGAAGGAGGTTCTCACTCAACTCCCTGCTTGGTTTGGATTTTGAGGAGACGGTGGGGCTTCTTAGATTTTCCGGATTCAGCAGGAAAAACCTGAAGCAGGAAGGGAGCGTTCTGATCTTGGTGCTCAAACTCCCTAACTGCTCTCAGTTTCATCTCTTCCTCTGCTTCATTCTTTCATTTTATTCTTCTTTGCTTTCACTTCCTTTCCTTGTTACCACAACACGGCAGGATTCCTCAGGTCTGGGATTTGTTAGAGCAGAATCAGATCTCTGCTTCGTAGTGACCAGTGGGACAGAGCCGTGTGCTGGGGGCCTGGCTGCCTCCTCCCCCTTGGAGTCACGGGGCTCAGTGTGACGGGGAACGAGGTAAGTGTCGGTGAGGCGGAAGATGCCCCGGTCACTGTGACGTCCTGCGTTCAGATCGTGGCCCTGGCTCTTCTGTCTCACATCTTGCACAGAGCTCTGTCCTTCTGCCCCGTTGCTCTGTTGGGCTAATGGGACTTTCAGGACTGCCCTCCAGGAAATGAATGACACTTGGGACAGCTTGCATGACTTCCTAGAGTCCGAGCCTGTTCACCTCACTCCCCACTCCCTTGCACTCCTCTGGTTGCCGTGGACACCCATGTAGATCTCCATGTTAGCATGTCAGTGTTTCTGTGCCATGAACTGGCTTTGTGATCTAATGGGCCAGTATATGTATAGTTACAGGTTGCGAAGATTCGGTGTGGGGCAAGTTGGCCAATGTAGGACAGAGCATCATGTCGAAGAGCCAGGAGTGAAGGGGGTTGGGGGCCCCTGACTCCTCAGACACTGGCTTTCTTTACGAATCTGAGAGGTGCTGGATCAGGGGAGAGGAGACGCTAATCAGGCTGGCAGACGTTCTTGGGGATACTTTCCTCTCTCCAGGTCAGCTGGACCCTTCTGATCCCAAGCCCTCTCCTAAAGGGAAAAAAAAAGGACCTGGGTTGAGACTTTCTCAAGTCCCACCTATGTGGAGCCCTGGACACAACACTTCTCCGGGAATTTTGCTTAGGAGGTTTATTTTAGAGTTGGTCTTTGGGGTGTAAGGAGGATGGAGCTGTAGCCTCCCCAGGTGGAGGGAGGACTGCAGCGTAAACCAGAGAGGGGAGGAAGATAGCCGCGGCCTTGGCCAGAGCAGGCATGGCGTGACCGTGAGCAGGACTGCCTCTTCCCAAGTCCTGCTCTGTGGGGTGCTGAGCTCTGTGTGGTCTTGGCCTCCTCTGCTCCCATCAGTCCCCCAAAGCTGCAGTGGTTCTGGGAGCCGGGCCGCCTGCCTTGTGCTGGGGCTGCGTGAGTGTGGACAGTTGTGGGGATGGGGTGGGGAGACCCCAGTCTCTGCTCCTCATCACTTTTTACAGGTGGTGAGTTTAGGCGATGGTGACTCTTTCTCTTAAGGATGTTTTGACTCCTTAATTAATATCGTGAATGGACCAGGGATGAATGCAAGTGTCTAGAGGTAGGAGGGCAAGTCTCCTCGGCCGGGCCCCATGGCCCACACCCGGGCCACCTCAAACACAGGCTGTCTCTCCTAGAAGTGGGTAAAAGTGGGAGCCACAGCCTGGTGTTCCCTAAGCCTTGTCTCTCTGCTCCAGCACACCCTTTGGCTCCAGGCCTGGGGGCCGGCCTTGGTCGCTTCTTCAGCTTTGCTGTGATCGTCAGGACTCTTTTTTTCTTCTGACTTGCTAAGACTCTCCCATAAGAAAAGCGATCTCTAGCTTTCAGATGTGTTCTTTTCTGGGAGATCTCCTGCCACGCCAGCCCCCTCCCCCGGTCCCCGATGCTTTTCATGTTCGCAGCTTTCTCGAAGCCTCGTTTGCCCATAGGAGCAAGGGGTCACAAACACTGAGCACCTGCTCTGCGTTCTGGGCCCTTTACAATCCTTCATCTCGTTTGATTTGCAGAAAAAGAACTACCAGTTGGTTCTGGCTGTAGGCAGGCAGGGTGGTGAGCACCTTTTCATGAGTCCTCGAGCCACCTGGAGAGTAAGGGCTGCTTTAGCCTTATTTCACTGAGGAGGAAACGGGGGCTCAGGGAGGTTCAGTCCCTCCCCAAAGGCTCACGGCAGTGGCATCTGAACCAAGGGCCTGGGAAGAGGGGAGCTGTGCCCCCATCACAGGCTGGACTGCCACCGACACGGGTCACAGCCATCTTTCACACCACGTCTCAGCCAGCTCTGGCCCTGTCTGTGATGTGCGCAGAGCACACGCGCACACACACACACACATAGCTGCCACACCTCTCGGGAACTAAGGAGGAGGACTTGAGCCCAGAACTCCTGGAACTGCCCATAAACACGAGGTACAGATGGAAGTCTCCATGTTCCATCATACGCAGGGCCACAAAATCCCCCGAAAAAAAAACCCTGTGCATTGCCCAGAGGCCTTGATGGCAGGATTCTGTGGTGTCTACGGACCACCCAAGTCCCGTCTTGGTGTGAAGGGTAAAGGCTTTGCTTCACGTGAAGACCTGCCAGGGACAGTCGGCTTCCTCCAGGAATGGGTCGCCTGGCAGTTTCCGCGTGTTGACCGGGGTATCATAAGGAAGGGATCTGCTGGAGTCCGGAAGTTCATTGCAAAGCACGCGCAGAAACTTGTCTTAGCCGTTTCTTCTCCTGGCTTCTCTGTGGCCTGCCAGAGGCCGGTGGCGAGTGCCCGCGTGCAGTCGGGCCCCTTCCAGGCAGGCCTGCAGGACAGGGCTGCCTCATCCCTCACAGGGCATTGGCTGGAGCGCACAGAGCAGTGGGGCCCTTCTCTCTTCCATCCTGTGGGGCCAGCTCTTGGGAGCACATCCTGGGTTTGACCGCACAGGGCTGGGGTCCGATAGCCAGATAGTGGCTCTTTATGAATTCTGATCTTGGAACAGAGACCGCAGGGGTCTGTCGCTCATGGGAGAGGCTGTCATGATGGCCGCTGCAGACGAGCTGGCCATCACTCCCCTTCTCCCCCGGGGTCGCCCTCATCCCCCTGTGTTCTCCTGATGCCACAGGCTGATGAGAAAACAAACCAGGTCCCCGGCAGCCTCGCGAGTCGCAGAGACGTCAGGGAAGGCCACGTTCCCAGGAGGCAGTGAAGAATGGATCGGGGTTTTAAAAGGTTTCGAGGCAGGGAGCTCCACCCATTTTCCAAAACCAAAGTCCTGCTGCCGTCTGCCCTGGAGTTCGGGGAGTGTGCTGTGAGCTGCGGGTAAACTTGCCCTCCTGAGCAAAGGGTCCCGTGGCCATGGTGAGTGGGAGCCCGTGGGTATCCTTAACCCGTAAGGCCGTCCCGTAGCCAGAGGGCATCCAGCCCTCCGCTGGCTTCGCCCGAGGCAGCCCCCGCAGATGCTTTATAAATATGGCTTTTCTTCTCTTCTTTCTGCTAATTAATCGATGTGTTTAAAATGTCTTCCTCCAATGTGAGGATTGTTTAATCAGCTTGCCGCTGAGGTCTGGCTTCATGGGGAGATGGGTGGAGTCATTAAGAAGCTTCCAGAAGCTGACAATTGGGAACATGTAAAAGGTCAGCATTTCAGTAAATGGATTTCTTCTGGAACGAAGAAGCAAGTTTTTCCTCTCTTCCCTTTAAGTAGGATATCCTTTTCTTGTTTAGTAATTTAATGATTTATAAAGACGTGTGTGTAAGTCCGTGCATACGTTTGAGGCATGACTGCAAGGTTGTGCATCGGGTTTCCTTGCTTAATATCCGGAATATCCAAGTATTTCATCTCACCCCTTAAACGGTGACCCTTTGGGAGACTCTGTGCTGATGGCTGTCCCCAGGAGAAACAGTTTGCCCATGCCTCTGTGAGAATGTCCTCTGGAGCCTGGCACGTTTCCTTTGATTATCCTTACCAATGAGAAATCTTCCTCCTTTGAGGATGGATCTAAGTTTGGAAATCATCCCAGTTGAACAAATAACAGTGGGTGATGAAGGTCATACCATTTTACCTTTCAAAAAAGAAAAAGCCCGAAAACATTCCTTGGAATCAGTCTTTGGACTCGTAGAGCCTCTCAAAGTGACCCCTTCCAAGGAGGACAATAGTCATCAGTACATGTAACTTCTAGTGGGTTCGCTTTTGAAAATCTCTTCTCTTGCCATGCCTTGTATGTGTTCGCCTCTCTGCATACACGCAGGTGGGGGCCGTAGTCCTTAGTGGAGCCCTCCAGCGGGAGCTCCGTAAAGCCTTGTAATATTTAAGCGCATGTTCTTGTCGTGTACTGCGATGACCAAGGTGTAGCTTTGTCATAAAAGTGCTTCTTCAGAATTAAAATACTCTTCTCAATACCATGAGGTACATTCACCGCGTTTTCTCGTATCAGCTCTCAAAGCGCCAATGCCCGGTGGTGTGTGTACGTGTGACTTTGCCTTGGAATCTGGTCGCGTAGAGACACCTGCAAGGATTTATTACAAAACAGAATGTAAGCAAGTTTGTCTGCGGTGGTGTTCTTGGAATGAAGGTGTTTTCCCCCTGCTGTGGGGGGACCGTGGCAGCACCTCCCCCACGGGGCCCTTAACAGGATTGGCATGAGTGCCTGTGAACCCAGGGCAGGGGCAGGCACAGGCAGTGACCTCAGCCAACTCTCGGACAGCCGTCGGGCACCCGTGCTCCCCACCCACAGTGTGTCGTCGCCGTGATTGGGGGTTAGCGTGCTGTGTTCCCTCTCATGGACTCTGGCATGACCTTTCGGCATCTTCGTCCCATGGAAGGGGTGTCTGCAGAGCTGCACGGCCACGTGGGTCTCTGTACTGAGTTGGGGGGTGACGTCCAAGAACGCAGAGTGCCCCCCACGGCCAATGTGGTTTCTGTTGGTCAGCCAAAGATTTTCCTATTCTTTGCTGCTTAAACCTGTGCCTTAATATTGTATATAATAAAGGGATAAAATGGCTCTTCTGTCATGCTTGCTCCTTTCTTTCCCCCAAAATGTACATGCTTGTTGAGTTTAATGTCCTCTCGTGGCTTGGAAGCAGCCTCTCTCGCCGCTCAGCTTCTAGAGGCATCCAGTGTCCCCCACCCCCTCCCCAGACCTCCTGCTTCCATCAACACCCTGTCTTGATTCTCAGAAGGAAATGAGTCATCCAGACCCCTGGAGCTTGCCGCCTGCCCACTCCCAGCTCCTGCAGACAGATAAGGAAAGGGTAGACGCAGGGAGGCTGGACCCGGGAGAGGGTGCTACTTTGATTGCATCAGAGCGTCCTCTGCTTCGGTTCCCGGCTTCAGGAACCTGACGGGCCACTGTGCCTCAGGGGAATCAACCCAGAGCTGAGACTCTGGGCTGGAGTCAGATGTGTCTCTGAGCCCCATGGTGGACATGGGAGTTGGGTCTGCCTTCTTGGGGTCGCAGGAAGAGTGGAGGCTGTGGGGGAAAGGAGGCATGTGATGGGCTGGTGACACTGGGAGGGGGGGCATCCACTGTGGAAGCAGGAGCACGGAATAAATGCTGTGAGAGGTCCCACCAGAAGCCCCCTCCCAAGAAGAGCATGAGCTGGGGAGGGGGAGGTGCCCTGCACATCTTGTGCTCATGCCTCTCAAAGGGGTGCCTCGCTTCTCTCCCACCCCTGGTGAGCGTGGGAGGAAGGGTGAACATGGGAGCGACAGGGGTAACAGTGACTTTTAGATTCCTAGACTCAACATAATCAGGATTTAGGTCAGTGGTGGTGGAAGAAAAGAGCTTTCTATCTCCACACAATGTTACTGTTTGATTGTTTCTTTCCCTCTTTTATGGAGCATGGCCATGTGCTCCTGGGAGGCAGACAGCCGACCCCATGTCCAGGTGGCCTGAGCTCTCTTGACCAGCCTGTCACCCCCTAACTCTTCCCTTATGACGCCCGGACAAGGCCCTCCCCAGCCGGTGTGGAGTTCCGTCCAGGGGTGACTTCCCAAGGTCTCAATGTACAAACAGAATGTAAGGCTCACAGACTGTTGTCGGGTAATTTGGAGTAAAAGAATGGGAATCCTTGTACCCCTGTTGGGAAGTAAGAGCACATAACTTCCCGTCCTGATTGCTCTCCCTGCTCCAACTGCGTGAGGGACAGTGGACAGAACATTCGCCGAGCTGGCTTTTGATTGAACATCGTGGCCTTCACAACCCCCAGGGTTCTTGTGACCCGAAGTCTTCACCTGAGTTTCAGACGAGGAAACAGGCCTGCTTGTCCCTACTCCCCCAGTTCTCTCTACGTACCGTCCTCTGGCCTCTGACTTCCTGGAGTTTTTATTTTTAATGGTTTGCTTGCTTATATTTGTTTTTAATAGTTCTGGAGAGAATCGGTAGGCAAATGGCTTATTGAGAAAAGACATTTTTGAGGCTCTTTTTGAAAATGTGGTATTTCCAGCAGAAGGCCTGTGCTGGATGTAGAGGCTGGACCAAAGCCTCTGGTCTGTTTGTGAGATACAGACTGCAGCTAGAGTGACATGACTCTGTCCACACAGGGTGTGCCCAGCAGGCCGCTCAGGGGCGGGGGAGGGGGACTGAGGTATACGCTGTCACAGGGCCTGCTCTGTGGTCAGGGCCCCATCTTGTTTTTCCTCAGCCATGTCCCGAGACCTCAGAATTCATGGTCCAGAAATGCTGAGTATAAACAGAAGGGCCTTGGTTTTCCAGTCAAACGGACTCCTTGACTGTACCGAATGACCTCCATGTGTGGCTTCTCAGTCACCTGAAACATGGCCACAGCCACACCCTGGCGCTTTCCCTGCCACAGTCACTGCCCTGCTGGTGGCCCCAACCATCTGTCCCCTCCGCTAGGAGCTGAAGTCACCCTGGGTTCCTCCCTACCCCTCCCCTTTGGCCAGTATTCACCTGTCCTGTCCCCTCACCTCCCATCTTGTTTCCACACTTTGTGTCTCCATTGTCACAGGCTTTGCGTGAGACCTCGTCTCTCACTCAGCCAGTTGCAGTCACCTCCTGCTGCCATCTCACCCACTCCATCCTTGATATGGATGCCAGAGAAACAAGAGTAATAAATTAGGACATTGAATTCTTCCAGTCACTCTCAGGCTAGCACCCTTAGGTCATCCCCATGTTACTGTAGGAGAACCTAAGAGACAGGCAAGTCAAGTCTCTTGCCCCACATTCTAGAGCTTGTGAACGGTAGGCCAGGGATCCAAAGCCCCGCAGACTGGCTCCAGAGACTCTGGGCCACACGGTTCCCTTCCAACCTCCTAAAGCTCGTCTGATCACATCACCCTCTCAAGGGAAACAACAACAAAATTCCCAGCTCCCTGTGGCCCCCCAGGATAAAGCTGAAGCTGCTAATAGGTCATTCACGCCCTACACCATGACTTTGACCCGCTTCCCGGGCTGGTGTCTCTCCACTTCCCCTTCCACCCTGGCCTCCAGTCACTCCAGAATCACCACTGGGGCCCAAATCTGCTCTCTACATTTCTGTTCTGGCCCCTGCCCCCCAGGTCCTTTGCCCCTGGAATACCTTCTTATCTGCCCAAATCTTGTTGCCTCTTTCAGGTGAGGCTCAAATGCTGTGTTCCCTCAAGGAGGTGTTCCAGATTGCCAGGGTCTAAAATAATCATCCCTCCAGAAGACATGAACAGACACTTCTCCAATGAAGACATACAAATGGCTATCAGACACATGAAAAATGTTCATCATCACTAGCCATCAGGGAGATTCAAATCAGAACCACACTGAGATACCACCTTACACCAGTTAGAATTGCAAAGTTTAACAAGACAGTAAACAACAAGTGTTGGAGAGAATTGGAGAAAGGGGAACACTCTTAACACTGTTGGTGGGAATGCAAGTTGGTGCAGCCTCTTTGGAAAACAGTGTGGAGATTCCTTAAGAAATTAAAAATAGAGCTACCCTATGACCCTGCAGTTGCACTACTGGGTATTTACCCCAAAGATATAGATGTAGTGAAAAGAAGGGCCTTCTGTACCCCAATGTTCATAGCAGCAAAGGCCACAGTCGCCCAACTGTGGAAAGAACCAAGATGCCCTTCAACGGACGAATGGATAAAGAAGATGTGGTCCATATACACTATGGAATATTATGCCTCCATCAGAAAGGATGAATCCCCAACTATTGTATCAACATGGACGGGACTGGAGGAGATTATGCTGAGTGAAATAAGTCAAGCAGAGAGAGTCAATTATCATATGGTTTCACTTACTTGTGGACATAAGGAATAACACGGAGGAGATGGGGAGATGGAGAAGAGAAGTGAGTTGGGGAAATCAGAGGGGGAGATGAACCCTGAGAGACTGTGGACTCTGAGAAACAAACTGAGGGTTTTGGAGGGGAGGGGTGGGAGATGGGGGGTTGGGTGAGCCTTATGGAGGGCACGTATTGCATGGAGCCCTGGGTGTTATACATAAACAGTGAATCTTGGAACATGGCATCAAAAACTAATGATGGGGGCACCTGGGTGGCTCAGTGGGTTAGGCCTCTGCCTTTAGCTTAGGTCATGATCTCAGGGTCCTGGGATGGAACACAGCATCGGGCTCTCTGCTCAGCGGGGAGCCTGCTTCCTTCCCTCTCTCTGCCTGTCTCTCTGCCTCCTCGTGATCTCTCTCTCTGTGTCAAATAAATAATAAATAAAATCTTAAAAAAAAAACTAATGAGGTATGGTGACTAACATAACACAATAAATAAAATAAAAAATAAAAGATAAAATCTTCCAAAAAATAAAAAATAAAATAATTGCCCATCTTCAATTATTAGCTGAGTCATCTTAGGAAAGTTGCTGACGTTCTCCAAACTTCCTGTTTGTAAGCTGACTTGGAGCAGGTACTATATCTGTTTCTTCACTAATGTGAATCAGGGTCCTAGCACATGTCGTGACACATAGTAGGTGCTTGAGTATTTGCTGACTGAATGAGTCAACCCTACGGATTTAAGGAGAGAAGAGATGGAACCTGCCTGCACACAGGGGCCCCTTTACAGATGAGTGCACCAAGCATCGTGGCCTCCGGTCTGGCCCTGGCCTCCGGTGGCGTGGCCGTCTGTCAGCTCCTCCATCTGGAATCCAGAAGATGCTCATTAAAATTTGAGCCAAATGTGAGTTATCCCAGGCTGCTTACTATATTTGTTCAGTGACTGTCCTCAGGGAAACTGAAAGAAGAAACTTAAGTGAAAGCTCACTTAAAAATTACACAAGTAACGCACATTTGTTATGAAAACAGGTCATGTAGAAGAGTACAAAATAGAAGTCACTCCCCCTCCAAACCCCTGTGAGTCCCCATTACCTCTTACAACTATAGAGAGAGCTTTATAGATCGGTATGAATATTAAGACCGTACTATGTCATCCCACTTGTTTTTCTCGCTCAACAAGAGATCATAGGCAGATTTCTCTGCCAACATAGATAGATCTGTCTTATCTCTGGTGGCTGCATCTTTGTATGGAAGGGGGGGATTTGTTGAAATCTGGGGTGTGCTCCTTTGCTGCCGCCCAGCTCCCCCACAGCATTCTCCCAGCAGTCAAGGGAATGCTGAGTGCAGGGGGACACTAGGGAGAGGCTTAGATTTTCTTCTAAGAAAGAGGCCCAAACTTGCATTGTAGGTCAGGCTCGCCCAAGTGCTGTCTCTGATTGCCTCAGTGCATCAAAGCCTTTCCACTTGCCTGTGCAAGCACAAATTGGTGATTAATGTCATGGTGACATTGGGATGGCAAGGACTTGACCGAGCCATGGCCCCAGCTGATGGCTCAGGCCCCAGCCTGGCTTGGCCAGCCCTGTTTTCTATCCAGAAATCCTCAGACTCTGACTGAGGGGCTGATTTTCCATCCAATGTTCTACCTTCTGACCTGGAGAAGAACACATTTTCCTGGCACAATCAACTCAGAGCGAGTCCCAGGATGACTTTGTTCGGTGACGTTGATGGCATCGATCCCTCCCTCGTCCTTGGCACTTTCATTTTGCAGAGTGTCGAGCAGATTTTTACAAATATTTAGCTTTAGGACAGCCTGTAAACAGAAACCCCATTCATGACTCACTTGTGAGTTGACTAAGGAAAATTCGTGACGTACCCGACGCATTTCAGATCCTGGGGAGGGGACACCAGAGGGCACAGCTTGCTCTGGAGATGAAGGCCCTGAGGGAACGGGCCACCTACTGTGTGCCAAGCACTTTACAGGCTTCTCTGTGCTCCTGTTCAGGTCAGGAAAGCAGGGTCAGGCAGATTAAGACAAGTGAACAAATGACCCACGGTCCACACTGGACCCATGTAAGTGCCCGCATGGGTCTGAGCTGAGGTTTGGGCGATGAAAAGTCACCGTTCTCCCACGACATCATGCAGCCCTCCTGTTCAGGTCGAAGAGCAGAAGAAAAGTATAGGAAACAATGGGCTCCTGGCCCATCCGTGTCAGTGTGTGGACACCAGGGTTCCTGGACACACATATCAAGACCCTGCCACCATCAGCATTTGGAAAGATTTTGGCTGGAGTCCCCAGCCCCAAGGTAGGAGCAGACAAGTCACTACCAAAGTTGGCATGAGGCAGTCTCACAGTTGGGACACATTGAAATCCCAGACCAAGTTGTGTCCCCCTCATGCAAGCTCTGAGAGCCACGCCACCACCAGCAGGGGCCACCTGCCATCCTGTCCCACTGAGAGCCCCCTAGAGGGGTCCCACGAGAGCCAGAGCTGGTCTCTGCCCCCCTTTCTCTCCCATCTGCTTATCTTCTCCATCTAATGTTACTTGGAAGGGAGGTCATCGGAGGCGGTAACCATAAGTAGCTTTACTTTTTTTTTTTTTTTTTTACGTTTTTTAAAGTTGTTTTATTTAGATGTCAACAGTTTATATCCGCGCTCTGTCACGCACTGCCCCTCAGCATCCGTGGACTCAGGCTCGGGCGTGTGTGACAGCTTGCCAAGCGTGTGCAACTGACGTCTGTCAGTAACAGGCAAGAAACTCACAGAAATGCAAAGCCAGCCACATCTCAAGCCCTCGGTGCCCCTCGGTGGGGACCAGCCTCAGTGTGCTGGAGGGGAAGATGAAAGCCCCCGCAAGGTGTCAGGGCTTCTGGAAACGACGAACCACCACCACAACCCCCCGCCCCACGTCTGTTTTCTGTACAATGATGCTGCGCATTCAGCAAGCGGCAATAAACGTCAAGTTTCTAGGGAGTAGCATCCTGCCCCCGTGCAGAACGCCTTCCTTCTAAAGAGCATGGGTGTGTCTTTTATGCCGGCAACACAGCCTAGGGACAGCCATCACATCACGATTCTTTTCTACACAGCTGGGAGAAACCAGGCAGAAAACAGGGGGCACTTTCCCAAGGTCGCAGGGAAATGCCAACAGAGTCAGCTTAGAGCCGGGCTTCCCTGAAGCCCTCTGTAGCTCATTGGGCAGAGCGGGCCCTCTGTGCCAGTGCCGTGTGGGCATCGGGTCCTTTCGGAGCTCCATAGCCTGCCCTGCCTGGGTATCAGGAAACTGAGAAGCCATGGGCTTGGTGTGGGTCCGTCCGGCGGTCAGCTGAGCAGAGCTCCGTGTCTGACTTGTGCATCTAAAGAGCCAAGAGATCTCACAAAGCCGTCCCTCCAGACTCCGGGGCTGGCCTTTCTCCCAGGGGCAGAGCCGGTACCATGAGATCACAGTGGGACATGGGGACTCTTCTGCCAGCCTCCAAACCCGTGACCTTACAGCAGGGCTGACAGGAGAACGGCCATGGCTGCAAGACAGCAGATGGCAATGGGCAGGGGGACCTTTCCCCAGGGATAACGGAGCCAGTGGCAAATTCGTCTCCCTTCTGTGTCAGAGATCCGGGGTTGGAGAGACGCCCCCCACCCCCACCACGGTGTGGTAGAGCCTGTACTCGTTCTTTGGCCTTCTTGGTGTGTGAAGCCCGTCCACAGCATCACAATTAACTCGTGATGCAAACAACTCACACTGAGCAACACGCTTGACTGTGACACACATACACACATCCGCTCAGCTCACTCTTACCGCATTCGATGAAGGCAGCAAAGACGATTAAGAGGCTATGCCCGCCGGCTGCACCCCTGGCTCACAGTGTGGGTGAGGACACCGGGAGGGGCCACAGCACAGTGCCAACCCCATGGGTCCTACAGGTTGTTCTGGGGTCGAAGGAGAAGGAAATAGGAGAGCAGATGAGTTGTGAGTTGAACTTGCATGGCTGAGGGAAGGGGATGGGGCTGAGGCACGGAGGCCGGGCGTGCTGACGACACAAGGCTCTGCTCGGTTGGCGGCTGGCGGAGTTGAGGCTGGGCAGTCTTCTCGGTCCCTGAGCTGCTGCGCCCAGGACTGGGGCCTCTGTCCGATGACCACAGGATGCTGGCAGCCAGCAAGGTATGCTTAGGCAGGAATGTGACCCAGTCAGTGCTGTTTTACAGAAAGAGAACGAGGGCTACCGAGTCCGCACTAGTAGAAAGGGACAGAATGAACGATACTGGGTGTTTTCGTCTCTATGGCCCTAACAGTTACCCCAAAACTTAGCAGCATAGAATCACCATTTATTGGGCTCAAACTGCAATTTGGGCAGACCGTGGTGGGGGCAGGTCATCTCTGCTTGGCTCAGTTGGGGCTCAAAGGCGGGGTGACAACAGTGGGGAGTACTGAGGCATCTCCCTTTTTTGTGGTGTCTCCAGCGGGCAGCGGCAGGGTGGCTGGACCTCAGACACAGTGGCCCAGGGTGTCAAAGACGCATGGTGGGCGGGTAGTGAGCAGGCAGAGGACGGATTGCTGTCTGACCCCGGGCTCCAAAGTCACCCAGAGCGTCTTCCGCCCCAGCTCTTCATCCCAGCAGTTCCGAGGACCTGCTGGGGTTCAAGAGGGAGGGGCATGGAAGGGCAGCTTTCCTCCCTTCCGGTGGAAACGGCAGGTTCTAGAAGAGCGTGGGGGGTCAGCAGTCTTGCTATCGTGTGATCACTTCAGAGGATAAAGTCTGCCACCCGAAGTTTTGAATACACATTCTCATTATATTTTCCTCTCTACGTGAGGGGTGGGTGTTCGCCTGCCCACGTTATATACAGGAAATTACAGGAGGCTTGGAGAGGTTAAGTGGTCTGCCTAAAATCACACACCAGGAAGCAACGGGGTTGGATTCCACGTGCAAGGCTGATGGCCCCAGGCCCCGTCTCTCTCCCTGGTCCCGCCTCCCTTGTGGAAAGCAGGGACGAATTCAAAGGTCACTGTTCTGTCTCAGAATGTTGTCACCATGAAAAAGGCATGGCGATTTCTGAGCTGAACAGGAGGCTGAATCAACAGATCTTGAAGACCAGCGGGATTCTTGCTGTGTCTGAGTCATAGGTGACATGTGACAAGCATTTCTGGAGGTCACAGCAAATAGCAGGGACGCAGAGCTCACAGGTGCCTCTTGTCAAGCACTAGGCTCTGCGCGAAGCACTCTGTGTGCACTACCCCATTTCGCTTCACAATAACCTTGTGGGACAGGTTACTATTATTATTATTTCCTTTTATGTTATTATGTTATTTATTTTTATTATTTTATGATAATTTTATAATTTTATATAAATTTTATAATTTATAATTTTATTATAATTTTAATTATTATTATAATTACTATTATTATTGTTGTCGGGCTTCAAGGATGAAATAATGTCACAGAGGGGATGTCAACTCCCTGCTGTGCATCCGTTCCCTCTCCACTATGATAACTGGAATCGAGGAATCGAAGTCCCCCGCTCTCAGGGGGCAGCACCAGCCCCCTCAAATCAGACTGGCTGAACTGGGAGGCAGCCCCACTATTTACTAGCTATGTGGGCTTGAGCCCGTCACTGAAGCCTGCAGTGCCTCAGTGCCCCCATCTGTAACATGAGCTCCTTACGCAGGAGTGTAAGACAAGCCCAGGTAGTTTCACGGCAGACCTCAGTGCAGAAGGAGCGCTGGATGAGTGGCTGTAGCTACTGTTAGTAGCAAGAGGCTGGGGCCCCCAGCTCTGGGGGGTTGACTCCGTGACGGTCTCACGGTCCGGGGGTCGGCTTTGCTCTCTGCAGATGCCAGGAAGCAGCTTGTTTATACTCGCCTTGGGACAGGGTAGAGGTGAGTTAATCTGTCCAGCCACTGCAAGGGATAAATGAGAAATGAAATGGGGAGTGAAGTAAGGGTGCGCAGGGAGGAATTTGCAGACACTGTGCAGCTTCATGGACAATGGCCCCAAACCCAGGAGTGCCATCAATGCCCTGAGTCAGAGCCCACACAGCAGGGTCCCAGGGAGGCTGGGAGCCTCTGGATTTAAGTTGGCAAAACCCTCCTCTGGCAGTGGAGCTGGGCCCTTGGTGGGGAGGGGGGGGAGTGCCCAGCATCACAGAGCAGGGCCTGAGAGAGAATGGAGAGGGATGGGCCCTTGGGAGCACCCCAGCTGGGTACCTGCTAGTGGTCCCCTATCCAGGCGCCTTCCTGTCCTTCTGGTGATTTGGTGATTTGGCTATGTGAGCCAAAACATCTCTCCCCCTGCCCAGCCTGGTAAGCTGGTCTGGTCACCAGAGTAACGGGTCAGTCAGAGTCCTGAGTGATGTATGCCCCAGAGGGCTCCTGGCCTAGCCTTGGCAGCTTGCCGCCCATACCCCACAATGAGGATTGTTGGAAAACACGATCAAGGCCTTGCCCCGAAGGCTTCCGGAGGGCCTTCCTTCCAAACCCTTCAAAACCAGAGGATTGTGTGTCGTCACTGTGGACCTCCATCACTTAAGATCTGAGGGGAGGTGAACCATGAGAGACTATGGACTCTGAAAAACAACCTGAGGGTCTTGAAGGGGCGGGGGGTGGGAGGTTGGGGGAACAAGGTGGTGGGTATTAGGGAGGGCACGGATTGCATGGAGCACTGGGTGTGGTGCAAAAACAATGAATACTGTTACGCTGAAAAGAAGTTAAAAAAAAAAAATAAGATCTGCAGGGCGACATTCAGTGGTTCCAAGCGCGAGAATGCCCCGCCCCTCTTTCTGTGTTATCAATCCACCAGCTTTCTTGGAGGGAACTTTGGTTTTTGCTCCTTTCCTTTTTGAAAAGGAAATAATCACCATGAAAGGTTACAGGTATGCCTGGCTTCCTCATGGGAGGCGATGTCCCTCTCAGGAGTCCCAGGGCAAGGACCCGTCCCTTCCCATCCTGCATCTCAAGTGGGACTTCTGCAGAACTTCCGTTTACCCGCAACTCACAAAGTGCAGGTCAGTTTCATGTTCTGAAAATCTTTGTCAATCCCTTTTCTCTCCTCCTTTGAACATCACCAGCATCACTCAGGAGATCTGAAGGTGGGTTTTTTGTTTTTTTTTTTGTCTTTCTGACATTCCTGGTCATGTTGTTCTTTATCTCTCGTCTTTCCCACGAGGATTCCAGGTGGCTAACAGCAAAGCACACACACACACACACACACACACACACACACACACACACACGCACACACACAGAGAATGGTTAATAAAAGAAAAACAGGAGACTCTTGTTATTTGTGCCTTCAATTCCCTACCTCCGTCTGTTCGGCAATAACGCTGAAGATCCGTGACAGAGGAGAATTTTCAAATCCCTTGAAATTCAAGGCATGCGGCCTCAGCCCCTTCCCTGGGAGGCAGGAGAGGCTGTCCACTGCTGATCAGCAGAGCTTGCATCTCTCCCCGCCGCCTCCCCAAGGCCAGGCTACCCTCTAGGACATGGAGCAGAGGCGTGGTCAGGGTTGTCGGGCCTCACGGCCAAACTCACCTGCCCACCTGCCTCAGAAAAGCCCCGTCCAAGGTGTACTGGTGCCAGATAGGACTTCCGTGGGGTGGGGCAGACACGTGGATGAATTTCAATGTGTTCTCCTCCCCTTCCCTGCCCTGGATGTGTTTGAGAGTTAGGGGCAGCTTCAAAAATAAAAACAATATTTAAATGATAAATCCCCTAGCCCCTTCTCCCAAACAGAAGGCTCCCAAAGCCTCTGCTGGGTTTGGGATATCCCCCGATTCCAAAGTGATAAGCTAGCCCGGTATTGTTTCGTGGACACTAGAGACAGGACAGTCCAGGGTGAGAGACAGAGAACCTGGTCCTTCCTAGCACAGAAAGCCATGTGAGTGTCACATCAGCATTAGTTTTGCATGCCTCCTACATCGATGCAGCCCTCGAAGGGGGTTTGCATCAAAACTGAGGGGACGCCTGGGTGGCTCAGTGGGTTAAAGCCTCTGCCTTCGGCTCAGGTCATGATCCCAGGATCCCGGGATCAAGCCCCGCATCGGGCTCTCTGCTCCGCAGGGAGCCTGCTTCCTCCTCTCTCTCTGCCTGCCTCTCTGCCTACTTGTGATCTCTCTCTGTCAAATAAATAAAAATTAAAAGAAAAAAATCTTCAAAAAAAAAAATCAAAACTGAGGACCACTAAGCTCTTACAGAGTACGGTACATATGCCTGTTCTCTGTCCAGGGGGAGGCATTATCTCGTCCCTCTAGGGTAATTGCTTGTTTGCTGCAAATGGTCTAGGCAAAGAGCACTCAGGACCTGGCATTTTCGGCATACTTAATAGGACCAGGCAGGGGTGCTCGGCACCCAGGATGGCTCATCTCTCTCAACACCTTTCCCCATTCTGATCAGGGTTGGGATGCCCCGATGGGCCTTGGTGGAATGAGGTGGGCTGCAGCCAGCACTGCAGAGGGGTTCTCAGCTCTAGGCCGATGACTTGCACATTCCCAGCTGCCTCTCTGGGTCCACATCCCTGACTGCTGACCTGACATCCCCTAGCAATATTGCTGGCTGACCCCTGTGGAGCCCCGAAGGTGCCTGGCCCTATTCCACACCCACCTCGTGCATTATATCATTTCATGTTTATCACAATCTTTGGAAAAGTGCAGCCCCTCCTTACCCACCATCTGCACAGGAGGAAACTGAGACTCAGCCAGCTGGTAAGAAGTGGAGCCCAGATGTGGTCTACAGGCTCCAGAATCCATGGTCCTTATTACCCCACTGGTAGTTCTGCTCCTTTCTTGGTCAATAGAGGATTCTTTTCTTTCCATTATTAGTATTATTAGCAAATTCTTCTTCACTGAAGGGCATCTTCCTCTGACGTCCTGTCTCTATCCCTACCCAAAGTCCTGGCCAGGATTCAGAAAGTTCTCAGTAGACTTTGGAATTAGCCTGAGCAAAAGGGCATGAGCAGATGTGTCTGGGTGGCTCAGTCAGTTAAGCATTTGCCTTCAGCTCAGGTCATGATCCCAGGGTCCTGGGATTGAGTCCTGCATCAGGCTCCCTACTCAGCAGGGAGTCTGCTTCCCCTCCCCTCTGCCCCCTGCCCCTTCCCTTGCTTGTGCTCTCTTTCTCTCTCTGTCAAATAAATAAATAAAGTCTTAAAAAAAAAAAAGTGCATAAGGAGACCAGTTGAGCAGTGGCAGCCCTCAAGGCGATCTTCTGAGTTTCTGAAACAGCCCTGTTGGCTCCGCTTCTGTGTAGATAGAGATGTGACTAAAGTCATGCTAGGGCTGCTGAGGGCTCAGATGGTACATTTTATGAATTAGAAAAAAGGGTACCTTCCCTCAAGACACGTGATTGTCATTTTCTGGAAAATTATGATTATACATAGACACATCTAGGGAGACATCTAAGTCCATGTCCCTTCCCGCAGTTGAATAGTGCATAACCTGTGCAACCGTACTGCTCAGGCTGAGTCACACAGCCTGGATCTATACCAAGTCTATGATTTATTAGCTGAGCAATCTTGAGAAGCTCTGCAAAGCTCCATTTCTGACAGAATGGAGGCAGTGTTGTCTCCCTGTTCAGACTGCTCACAGGTTTGAACAGAGAAATAGGAAAGAGCTCTCGCTCCCAGGGGGAGGGCTTTTCTTCTGGGGATAAGATGGAGATATTAAAAATCAGAGACTGGGACCTTGTCCTGGAAGGACATGTTTCACCCAGCCACAGGTGGGATAACGGGAATCCTTTTAAGTTCGCTGTGTTGTTCTTTTCCCTGTGAGGGAGAGGTGGGCTAGTACTGAGGCTTGTCTTCAGTTCCCTCTGCTCCTCCCTTTCCAATGACCTATTCCTCGCATGAATCTTACCCCTCTCCCACCCCACTCCTCGTCCCATCACTTTCCTAGTCCTTCCTCCTCTCTTCCCATCAGAGAATGATTGGTAAGCCTTAATGATACTTTGGAAATTTGCCTCTAAATTACTAGATCAAAATATGGAAACTAGTCAGTGCCTTTGGACCTCAGGGAAAGATATTTTGGAAAGATATTCTGCCTGCACGTGACATGGAAATGTCACCAAGAAGTTGGCCATCTGTTCCACCTTTAAAAAGCACATAACTGAAGGAACTGACCTTGTAACAGGGCTGGCTGCGCTGACAGCTGCGCCCTCTAGCGGCCCACCCTGGGAATGACCATCATTCTCTCCAGGATCCCGTCTTGGAAATTCTGGGAGCTAAAGCTTGCTCCTGGCACCTGTCCAACCTTTCATACAGTCAGAGCAGCCAGGGCTATATTATTTAGGCCTTGCTGTCATCCTCTGATGTCTGGAGGGCAAAATGGAGATGAACATGGTAATACCTCTTCCAGAGGCCCTGAAGTCCATTCAAGACTTTATTGGTCACTCTATGAATTTTCCCTGGGGCTGTGCAGAGAGCATATGTGATGAGAAGGGAACCAATATTTATAGTGCACTTTACACGCATTACTAATTGATTTAAACCTCTCAGTCCTGTGTGTTAGGTAAGAAACCACGCTCCATTTGCAGATGAGAAAATGAGGCAAGTCTAGAGCCCTCCGGTCAGTTGCCCAAGGGTACGTGACCAGGAATAACCACCCTGGGATTTGAACCAGGTGTGATGAGAGAGCCCAGGCTGCCTTGCATTGCACCCTGCCGGCTCTCTGCTGCTCTCGCCCAGATGCCCTAACTCCCAGAAGATGTATACAATATTGTGATTTATAGGATGTATGTATTTGGTCCCTCAGATGATCCAAATACATTTCTCATACAGTTTGGTCCTCCTCCACTGTTCCTGGCTCACAGCTTCCCAAATCTTTGGAATTGCCTAAGTAATAAGAGCAATGGAAGCATCTTTGGTTTCGACATTTGATCTCTTGTTCTCGGTTCCTGAAAACAGAGTCATAAAGATAAAATGGGTGTCAAGGTGCCTGGGTGGCTCAGTGGGTTAAAGCCTCTGCCTTCAGCTCAGGTCATGATCTCAGGTCCTGGGGTCGAGCCCCGCATCAGGATCCCTGCTCAGTGGGGAGTCTGCTTTTCCCTCTCCCTCTGCTCCTTGCCCCTCCTTGTACACTCTCTTGCTCTAAATAAAATCTTAAAAAAAAAAAAAAGTTAAAGGGTTCTTGTTATTCCTAACAAGCTCCTTTTCACCACAACTGGGTTTGTGTCAATGAAATGATTTTTTTTCCCCAAAGGTTTGATTTATTTATTTGACGGAGAGACAGCAAGAGAAGGAATGCAAGCAAGGGGGGTGGGCGAGGGAGAACAGGCTTTCTGCTGAGCAGGGTGCCTGATGCAGGACTTGATGCCAGGACCCTGGGATCATGACCCAAGCCAAAAGCAAACATTTAACGACTGAGCCACCAGGTTCCCTGATGAGGTGATTTTCAATAAGGACTTAAGGACTGGGGCTGGTTGCCAGGAGAACAAGCCATGAATACAAGGTAGGAACTTTCAGTCCCACCCCCTTGACCTCTAGGGAGGGATGAGGACCTGGAGATTCAATGGCCTATGATTTAATCAAAACTCCATTAAAAACCCCAGAGGAGGAAGTTCGGAAAGCTTCCAGACTGGGAACCAGAACATCTCCAAGTGCTCCCATGCTGGGCCCATAGTCCATGAGGAAGGAGCTCCTTTGTTCAGGATCTCACCTTAAGTATCTCTTCATCTGGCTATGGATTAGAATCCTCTAATACCTTTTGCAGTAAATTGACAATCTAGTGAGTAAAAGGTTCCCTGAGTTCTGTGAGCTGTTCTAGCAAATTATTCGTGACCCCAAAGGAGAAAGTCTCGAGAACCTCTGATTTATAGCTGGTTGGTCAAAAGCATGGATAGCCACCTGGAATTGTGACTGGCACCTGAAGTCACTCTAGCAAATTCACCAACTCCTGGGAGGGGCCGTTAGAACCTCTGGTCTGCTGCCAGGAGGCAGGAAGCACCAGTGATAAGCTGGGTTTGTGATTGGCATCTGAAGCGTGGGGCTGGGGGCAGTCCTGTAGGACGGAGTCCCCCAACTGGAATCTGATGCCATCTCCGGGGAGAGAGAGCGTCAGAATGGGGCTACACTGTAGGACACCCAGCTGGTGTCCTGTGAATGTGGAAACCACTCCCCACACACATTGGAATCGGTCCCAGAACTTTTAATGCACTTAGCATATTTCAGAGAATCATAGGAGACAGGCGTCCACGACCTCTATTCGTGGGGTCTCTGCTGACACAGCAGAGCACAGGCCCAGGGCCTCGGAGGCCTCACCGCCTCCAGAGAGCAGCCTCAGGGGAGGAGACAGGCGCCATCTTTGCAAAGGTGATTTTACCTGAGGCCCCAGAGGATGGACTGTGGGGGCACAAATATCTGGATTCAAACCTTGATTTTGATGTTCCTACACGGTCTGGGCAACTCGACCCCTTTAGTTTCAGCTTCTGTTTCTGTGTGGGCAAAACGTTTGTCTCTCAGGGCTGCTGCTGGTAACCTGCACCATGTTCCCCCGGATGCCCCACAGGAAGTTCCCAGGACAGGCCTGGCAGCCAATATGTGTCAGGTATTATCATTACTAATTTGGCACCGTAGAGATCTGGCAGATCTGACTGTAGGAAGCGTGGCGTAGGAAAGAGAAGAGAGCAGACAGAGATGAAAGAGGACACTTTCCTCTCTCTGCCCTGATTCCCCTCAGTGACTGAGGAAGAGGATCCAAGCCGCACCTTTCTGGCTGCAGATTACTTAGGGAAAATGGGCCTAAAATGGCCCATTTTAGTCCCTCGGCTATTAAAGGAAGTAAATGCTAGAAGGCTTACTATATATATGTATTGCTCTCCAGACCTCTCATTCCCCAGGGAGTGTCTGTTTCCAGTCCGTGTTCAGCTTGTAGGAGGATTTTAAATACTTTTCTTTGAACATATCTGCAGGATGGTGTCCCTAGGTGTCTTGTCCGGGGGACAAACTCATTTATTAATAGACTCAAAGAATGGCTACACCCACTACAGACCTCATTTTAGCAAGCATCTGCTGGAGAAAATGGTGCTTCCTCTCCAAAATCTCTTGGGGCTTTGAAATGTTGAAGCTTTCAGGGCTCCCTGGGTGGTGCACTGGGTTAAGCATTCAGCTCTTGATTTTGGCTCAGGTCACAATCTCAAGGTTGTGAGATCGAGCCCCACATCCAGCTCCACACTTAGCATGGAGCCTGCTTGAGATTCTCTCTCTCCCTCTTCTCCTCTCCCCGTTCACTCTGTTTCTCGAAATAATTTTTATTTATTTATTTATTTATTTTATTTCTTTTCAGTGTAACGGAATTCATTGTTTATGCACCACACGCAGTGCTCCATGCAATACATGCCCTCCATCAAAAATAATTTTTAAAAATTAAAAAAAACCCACAAGGAATGTTGATTCTTTCATCTCATTAACGATGACTTTGTAGGTCAACAACTGGAAGAGCTGAAAATCATTTATGAATACTGTAAACAGCGGACTTCTGCTACTGATTTCCAGTTTCCTGCTCACTGGACTGGTGCTGAGTCTTGAGCACGCCAAGGGGAGCCTGCCAGATGGACTTCAGGTTCATTTATGGGGGGGCGCTACAGAAGGGGATGTGGGATATTGTTGAAAACTGACCTCTGTGCTTTGGAGCCAAAATGTACCTGGAAGACAGAGTTTGGGATAAAGAGGAACAATAGCTTTATTGCTTTGCAGGACGGAAGAGACTGCTGCAGGCTAAGGTCTTCAAAAATTGCAAGCCCCCCTACCACCTACCCCCAAGATGGCACTGGGGGGGGTTTTACAGGGAAATACAGGATCTGGCCGGTTTCAGCAGGAGTAGTGCACCTGCTGCCAGCCTCCTTAGTTAGTCGATTTCCATGTGGTACTAGGTTCCTGAAAGAAAAGGCTAAGAAGGGAGGAGGGGAGGTTTGGGGGACAGAGGAAAGGATTACTTAGTTTAAAATCAAGCTTCGCTGGAAGCATTAATGCAGTCATTTTGATTTTGTTCAGCTTTTATGCCTTTAGACGGTTTCATTATGATAAGATTACGGGTTTGGGTTTTTGGTCCAGAAGATGATGAGATGGAGTGTGGGGTGCGAGACGTTTAGTGGGCTGGCCCGTGTGTCAAGGAGGTGGGAGGGGCCGGATGAGGTCAAGGCAATGCAATCCCAGCGAAGCCTCGGCCAAGCAGCCCCCGGGGGGGGCGGGGAGAGGAGACCGCCCATCACAGGCCCCCATCGGCGGACACTAGGGGGCCTGCCCCACCGCCGTCTTGCTCAGCCACCAGATGTGGGGCTTCGAAGAACTGTGCATCCCAGCCCCAGTGGACAGACCTTTCTCGAAGGGAGATCTGGGTCACCCAGCACTGAGTCTGCCTGGGAGGGAGGCGTTCGAGAAGAGGTAACACCTAAAGCAAGATCTGGAGGGCAAAGCGCCAGGTGAAATGGTGGGATGGGTGGGGGGGGGGGGTTGGGGACTGGAGGCGGAAAGAGCCCCCAGGAAAGCCTGGAGCCACTGGACACGTTCCAGGGACAGAAGTAGGCAGAGCCAAGTGAGGGCTGGCGGTGCCATGGGAGAGAGGAGATGGGG
The DNA here is from genome assembly GCF_002288905.1 of Enhydra lutris kenyoni. Taxonomy (NCBI): domain Eukaryota; kingdom Metazoa; phylum Chordata; class Mammalia; order Carnivora; family Mustelidae; genus Enhydra; species Enhydra lutris. The sequence continues at coordinate 6,672,448 of NW_019154121.1, read as the reverse complement.
AAAGTGGGAAGGGGCTTGGTGGGCCCCGCTCGTGGGTCTGGACTTCCTCCCAAGTGGCGTGAAGATGCCCTTCCAGATGAGCAGCAGAACATCTGCTCTTGCCCCTCTGCCCCAGGGCAGGCTTGAGGGGTGAGCTCGGGAGGCCTCCCCTCCTCCCTCACAGGGAGACAATTAAACTGAAAAAAAGGAGGACAAAGCTGCCTGTTACTGAAAGGGAACAAGTTCTTTTTAGCTCCAGCTGCTGCACGTAAGTACATTTGATGCCTGGGAAAGAACAGGTCTTCTGAGAAATGGGGCAGAGACAAGCAGCGCGAGAAACTTCACCGTCGTGGCAGCGGACAGCGGGTGAGGGTGTGTGTGAGCACTTTGTAGGAGGTCGTCTTCAGAGGCCTTACTCTGGCATCCAGTAAACATATATGGAGCGCCTCTTTGGATCCAGGTGCTGGTCCGGGCTCTAGGGTGGTTAAAGTCATCTCCAGCGTTCCCTTTGGGTGTGCGGAGACTCAAAGCGTCTACAGTGGCTTATCCACCATGGCTCAAGGGCCTGAGGAGCTGTGATGGCAGAGCCAAGCTCGGCCCAGCCCCCCTGATGCCCAGGCCCGTGCTCTGAGCCAACCTGCGATTGCCAACCCAGATTCCGTACGCCAGGCCACGCTGACTCCAAAATACAGGTTAGTTCCTGCCCCCACGGGTCCATTTGCAGTTCTCAGGCCATCCTGAATTAAAAGAGCCCTTCCATGCGGCATTCACGAAAGGTCTCTGCCAGGATGGAAACTGGGACAGAGAGGGTACAAAGGCGGGGAGGAGAAACAGCGCTGTCGAAGAATCGAGAGGCAGTTAGTGTGGCTGGAGTGGTCTGAAAGCGAAGTCACAAAAGGTGAGGCATGGAGGTTCCCATAAGACATCCCAGGAAGAGGCAGTGGGGGTCTCCCTTTGCCTTGCCCCGTGCTCATGCTGGAAAGTTCTAACTGAACCGATGAGTACCACTGCCCTTGATGAGCTTCTAGTCTAGAGAAGTGAAGGATTCTGGCTTTTATCCCTAGGGCAATGGGAAGCCAGGGGAAGGTTTCATCAGGAGGGGACCATATAGCATGAGCATTCTGGAAAGTGTGTAGAGGACGGCTTTGAGGGCAGAGTGGAGGCAGTAGGGCCGGTCGGAGTTGTTGCCATAATCGAGGTGACAAATGAAGGGACCTGAACGAAGAGAAATGTCTGTACGTGGAGGAAAGACGGATTCCAGAGATATGAGGTACGCACATCAAGAGGCATGGGCATGAAAACTGGCTTCAAATGACCTTAAAGTACAAGACTAGAACTGTTTCCAGACTTAATGGCCACCCTGAATTGAGAAAGTAGATAGCTCGTCGGATTCGCTGGGCAGGGCGGACCACAGTTCTAGTGTCTTCCCCAACGGTTTGCATGGACGAGGAAAGCTGCTTGAGACTTCGGACCCTGTTCAACATCTTAAAATACCTGAAGGTCAGGTTCACCTTCCCTCTCTGACCCCCGCCCCCGACCTCCGACTGCCATTCTGTGGAAAGCAAGAGAGGGCTCCATGTGACTGTGCTCCTGAACACTGCGTGTTTCTTCGGAAGGTCATAGCCAGTGTCCCTACACGGGGCCAACACAGCCTCGCTCGTCCTGAGTGTCCCATCTTGCTGTCAGTGACCAGACACATGGAGGCTCAGAGAGTCTCCTCATTCACTGATGGGTCCTTGTGTCCTGGTCCCTTGGCTTCTGCAATAGTGGCTCATGCTGTTACTGAAAAATTAGTCTGTTACGAGTCCCTTAATGCTACTGTTGCAAATTACCACCAACCTGGTGGCTGAAAATGGCACACATTTACCCTCTCACAGTTCTGGAGGTCAGAAATCTACAGCCGAGGTATTGAGAGGGCTGCATTCCTTCTGTGGGCTCTGGGGAAGACCGTTTTCTTGCCTTTTCCAGCTCCTAGAGGATGCTTGCATTGCTTGGCATGCGGGCCCTGCTTCCACTGTCCTATTTCTTTATTTTCCTCTGCTTCTGTTGTCACATAATCTCCACCAACCCTGACCCTCCTGACTTCCGCTTAGAAGGACTCTTGTGGTTGCATTGGGCCTCCAGGATCATCTAGGGTGATCTCCCATCTCAAGATCCTGAATTGCAATTGCAAAGTGCCTTTGGCCAAGGTAATGTATTTATAAATTCAGGGTTTAGGATGTGGACATCTTTGGAGGGGGGGGGACTATTCAGTCACACAGCTGTTGTAGCCTTGCATCCTTGTTCATTGCCGTGAGGACAGCCCTCATCCCTGGTGGGTGAGCCCTTCTGCAAAGGCCAGTCCAACCCTCCACAGTCCTTCCCTGTATGGGCTTTCAAGGTATGGCTCTTTCCATTCCCACCAACATGCTCAGCTGTTTTTCAAAGTGTGTTCTGAGTCGGGACTAAATTAGGGCTTCCGGCCTCAGAGACGTAATTGTTCCTAAGACACTCTGCCTGGTTGTGGAGCTGAGGTCCAGACCCCTCCTTCCACTCACCAATTCCTAAATTCCACCTATGGAAAAGGCTGGAATACAGTATGTGTTCATATTTATTTTAAAAAGCAACAGACAAACTTACAAACAAAACCCCTCTGATCATAAAATGATCAGTTGTGCTTCTTTTAAGATAACATGGTTGCCATGGTGACCAGAGGCTAGTGAAAGCGACTCTCTCTCCTCTTTCCCATCTCCCACCTGTCTGTGAATTTCTTTAGCAAGTCTCCATTGTGCTTATTTATGGCTGTCTCAGGGGAACTCTCCTACCTACAGACAACTCGCTTTCTGCTTTCTGCTAGCAGGTATGTCTGTGGACATCAGCCCCCAAGGATGATAGGGCAGAGGTTGGCATGTCTTGACCTGGGTCTCTCAGACAGATGGAGAAGAAGGAGTCTGCGGATGGGCTCTCAGTGCATAAACAATGAGCATCTCCCGCCCTGTCTCTGTGTGCAGTGAATGTTAATGCCGGCCACAGGGAGGGACTGAGGGTCAGCAGTGCTGATCCAGAGCCCAGAGAGAATGGGAACCACTGACTGCAGTTGTTAGACGCTGCGTTCTGTACTCCTCTCCCAGATGATACATCAGTTCCCATGGTCATATACTGCAGAACTGCCCCCTCCCCACCATCATCTGAGGTCCACTCAAGGCCTCGGAGGCTGACTGAACCAGAGGCAATGAGGTGTCATACAAAATCTGGGATGGAAAGAGGTGATTTCGCTTCCTGCCATGGGCCCGGAGGCATGGCAATCTCCGAACCCCAGCTTCCTCATCTGTGAACTGGGATCCAGACGTCTGCCCGGCCTGATCTGTGGGATTCTTGTGAGGATCAGATCAGTTAGCTGCTGTGACAATGACTTCTGAACTCAGTTTGGGACTGCAAACGTGGTGGTGATAATGATTGATGATGACGGTGTCATAAAATTAGAATTGTACAGTATGTAGCACTTTTAGAGTGGTTTCTGTCTGTCAGCTCTCGAGCTTCCTCCATGTCTTTTTTTCTTTTTGTTTAGATTTTATTTATTTATTTGGAGAGAGAGAGAGAGAGCACACAGGCAGAGGGGAGGGGCAGAGGGAGAAGCAGATTCCACACTAAACAGGGACCCTGAAACAGGGCTCAACCCCAGGACCCTGGCGTTATGACCTGAGCCCCAGGCAACTGTTTAACCCGCTGAACCACCCCGGCGCCCCTCCTTCGTGTCTTTTCATTGCTTGGCGATAGTTCGTCTCTCTTTCCGGCTGAGCTATATTCCATTGGGTGGATTTCATCCCTCCTTCACCTACCGAAGGACATCTTCGTTGTGTGTCCAAGTTTAAAGCTGCTCTAAATATTCATGTGCAGGTTTTGCGTGGACATAAGTTTTCAGGGTAAATATCTGGAAGCAGGAGGATTGCTGGATCATACGGCAGGCTTATGTTGAGCTCTGCAAGGAACTGCCAAATGGTCTTCTAGAGTGGCGGTGCCGTCTTGCATTCCCAACAGCAACAAACGAGAGTTTCTGTTGTGCCCCATCTTCGCAGGCATCTGCTGCTGTCAGTGTTTTGGATGTCAGCCATCCTAATAGGTCTGTAAGGCTCTCTTGTTTTGATTTGCCGCTCCCTAATGACATACGACGTGAGGCGTATTTTCATCTGTTTGTTTCTCATCTGTATGTCTTCCAGAGCAAGGTGCCTGTGTGGATTTTGGGCCATTTAAACATCAAATTGTTTCCTTACTGCTGAGTTTTAAGAGTTCTTTGTGTATTTCAGGTAACGGATCTGTGTTTTGCAGGGAGTTTCCTCCCAGTCTGTGCTTCTCTTTTCATTCTCTTAACGGTGTCTCCCGAGGAGCCGAAGTTTTTTATTTTAATGACACTCGGCTTGTCAACCTTGTCTTTCAGGAATCGTGCCTTTCAAGTTGTATCTACAAAGCCAAGCCCAAGCTCCCCCAGGTTTCTCCTATGCTATCTTCTAGAAGTTTCATAGCTTTCTTTGCATTTTACATTGAGGTCTGTGACCTCTTTTGAGCTTAATTTTGTGAAAGATGTAAAGTCTAGGTTTGGATTTTTTTTTTTTTTTGCTTGTGCATGTCCTATCTTTTAGCACCTTTTATCCAGAAGACTCTTCTTTTTCCCTTGAAGTGCCTGGCTCCTTGGTCAAAGATCAGTGGATTGTATTTGCATGGGTCTATTTTTGGCCTCTCTATTCTGTCCCATTGATCTATTTATCTGTTCTTTTATCAAAACCACACTGTCCTGATTGCTGTAGATTACAGGAAGGCTTCAAGTTGGGTCGTTCTTTCTCATCATCATGTGGCCTCTTCTGTGGTTTCCCTTTCCCTACAAAGTTTAGAGTCAGTTTGTTGATAGGCACAAATAAGTTGCTGGGACTTTGACTGAGATTTCATGGAATTCAGAGATCAAGCTGGGAAGAACAGACATTTTAGCATTATTGAGGCTTCTTGCCCATAAACACAGGGTGTTTCTCCCTTTATTTAGTTCTTACATCTTTGTCATCAGCATTTGGTGGTTTTCCTCATAGAGACCTTTTACTAATTTTGTTAGATTTACAACTAAATATTTTCTTTTATCTTTTTCTTTTTGGTGCTAATGTAAATGGTGTTCATTTATGTAAATTCCAACCATTTGTTGCTGGTATATACAGAAGAAGTTGACTTGGTAGCCCATAAGCTTACTATAGACAATTTATTTAGTTTCAGGAGTTTGGGGGGGATTCTTTGGGATTTTCTGCACAATCATGTCATCTGCAAACAAAGTTTTATTTCTTTCTTTTGGTATTCCTTTTATTTCCTCTTCCTGCTTTATGACATTAGCTCAGACTTGCCATGTGATGTCGAAAGGTAGGGTGACGGGAGACAGTCTGGTGGGCTCTTGGTTGTCAGGGGAATGTATCTAGGTTCTCACCGATACGTCTGACGTTAGCTGCAGCTAGGTTCTTGTAGACATTCTTTATCAAGCTAAGGAAGCTTCCCTCTGTACTTAGTTTTCTGAGACTTCTTATTGTGAATGGGTATTGGATTTTGTGCAACGCTTTTCTGCACCAATTGTTATTTTCCTACGATTTTTCTTCTTTAGCTTGTTGATGTGATGGGTTATATGAATTGACTTGGAATGTTGAACCAGCTTTGCATCTACTGAGTTGTGCTGCATAATTCCTTTTATACAATGTTGCATTCGATTTATTAATCCTGAGTCCAATATACAGTTTGGTTGAGAGACGCTGACAGACAGAAATACTCAGACTTGTGTTCCGAGAGATATGTCCTGAGATGTTCATTGCAGTATTGTCTATAATGGCAAAATATTGGAAACCATATAACTGTCCATTAGTAGAGGACTTGCTAGATTGAACCATGGTCTTTTCATGCTGGGAATGCTGGCATTTAAAAAGGATTGGGAAGGAGCCCCTAGCTGACTCTGTTGGCAGAGCATTTGATTCTCGATCTCAGGGTTGTGAGTTCAAGATCCATGTTGGGCGTGAAATCTACTTAAAGATTAAAAAAATAAATAAAATGGATTGAGCAGACGTAACCATGTGGATGTGCTAAGGTGTCTGGAAGATGTTTTTAGGTGAAAAAAGGGCATGTTGTAAAACAATTAGTAGTATAATTCTATTTTTACTTAACCACCTCAGAGAGATCTATTTCTCTGTGTTTGTAGGTTACGTATGTAAGGACATAGAGAAAGGCCTGGAAATATGTATACCATATTGATTACTCAATAATGAGATTGAATTGGGGTCAAGAAGGAATTTCTTGAGATTGAATTGGGGTGTAATGAGATTGAATTGAATTGGGGTCAAGGGTAATGAGATTGAATTGGGGTCAAGAAGGAATTTCTTACTATCTTTATTGCTTGAAATGTTTACAGTGAAAATGCATTAATATAGTATCTGTGCACTAATACATGTTCTCAAATTAAAATGACACTTAGTAAGTCCCCTGTGTGAAAAGCTGTGGAAATCCCAAAATCTACAATCTGTGGTCCCTGTCCTAAAGGGCTTATAATCTGATGGCCTGTAAATGCAAGAACAATAAAATATTATATATATTATGGTGGACAGTTGTACCTGTCACAGTGGGAGCTTAAAGGAGGAAAGGATCAATTCTACCTTTGCGTGCATGGTAGGATAAGGAAAGGTATCACAGAAGCAGCAACCCTTCGGCCAAGTCTTAAAAGATGAGTCATGTTAAATTAATTAAACCAGGAGCCCTTTAGACTGCTGTGGTTCTAGGCCGTGGCACCTGCATAAGCAAACCACAACCTAAGCCCATCAATGCCCCAAGGTTATAAAATCGAAACCCAAGTGCAAGCAATCACAAACAGCCAACCAGGCTTTAAGCTAGAGCCAATCAATAACCTCCTTGCTTTGCTTCTGCCTTTTCTCTCTAAAAGTCTTTTCCTGAGCTCCTGTCATCAGAGCACTCCTAACCACTCTCCTATTCAAATCAATACATGCTCAAATAAACTCAAAAACTTTAATATGCCTCAGTTTAGAGTAGATAGTTGCCAGCCCACTGGGGTGTGGGGGCGGGGCAGAGTGGTGAACACTGGGAGGGAGGCTGGGTGGGAACCAGGGCAAGGAGACGTGTTTGGCATCTTTGAGAATTGTGTAACTGCGCCAGATGTTCAAGAAAAGCAAGATAGAAGAGCAGAGGGAAGAGGCAAATCCAGAGCTTGGGGCATGAAGAGTAAGCCTTCTTGTTCAGGATATCACCAGGAGAGAAGGTGTCAGGCACCATGTATGGTGCTGGGTCTGCCTGTCCTTCAACAAACATGCAGAGAGATCCTCAGGAGAAAGGGGTTTGCTCTGAGTATAGAGTAGACTAGACTAAATCCAGTGCCAGCACATAGTAGCTGTGCCATAGTCCCCCCACGAGACCCTGCCCAGCCCTGAGCCCGAGTGTCCTCATTCTGAAACAGACGCAGCAGGTAGAACTCCATGGAAGTCCCTTGTATATGGGGGGGGGGGGTGTTGTGAAATACACAAGGCACCCCGCACACCACAGCAGAAGAGCCCACAGCCCTCTCCCGTACCCCTTCCTCCTTCCCCTAGGCAGAGCATTCCTGCTCACAGACCCTCCTCCCTTTTCCTCCCCACCCGAGGTTCAAGATTGAAAGGCCAGGGGGGAGCCTGTGCTCCCGCAGCGGGAAGCGGGAAGTCAGTGTGGGAAAGGGCCAGGAGTGGCAAGGACTTCCTGACTCTGGGGATGAGAAGCTGGTGGCAGCAGAGATCTCGGCCAGCTTCCTGACCCCAACCCTGCTCCCCGTGGGAGCTCTGGTTTCTCTCTGGCTGTTTCTGGAATGGTGCCTGCAAATATTTCTCTCTGGTTTCATCTGTGCTTTCAAAACCTCTGCACTAAAATGCTCTAAACTACTGTGAACTAAGAACCCAGCTGGCTCCTTGTTTTAAAGGTCACCTTAAAATGCTTATGAGCAAAGAAATCCAGCTCTCCCCTGAACACCATGCCCCTAATAATAACATGTATGGGGACTTGTCTCCAGGTTGTACTTTTCAAAATGTCTTCACTGACCTAATCTCATCTGATTCTCGAAAACTGGTGTTACCAACGCCAGGTTACAGATGAAGAAACCAAGGCTCAGAGAGTCTGCGTCTTACAGAGATTATCAGTGGCAGGAAAGAGATCATTTCAGGGCTCTTGCCCTCCATCGGGGCAGGACCCAGCCCCCACAGCCATGGGGAGTGGGGGCCAAACCCCCTCTGGACAGCTTCGGTGCGAAGGGAGCCCTGACCCGAGAGGCACACAGTGCAGGCAGGACGCCATCTGCCCCCATCACCTGCGTGACTCTGGACAGGTGCTCTCAGTGGCTATTTCCTCTTGGTGAAATGGGAATGATACCCTGTGCCTGGCTTACGGAACTTCACACAAACCAAAGACGAGGCTGATGAGAGAGCTTTCTGCACACGGTCAAGCAGCCATATGGAGGGGCGCGGATGGTGTGGGTGTCCTGGGCGCCATTAGCGTCCATAACAAGCTGCTTCACTGGCTCATTGGAGGCTTGTTGGAGGCCTGAGGTTATGTGGAGAGCCCGGGTCAGTGCCAGGCACATAGTAGGTCCTCAGTCAGTGACAGTTCTGTGTGGCGGCTTAGTTGCTTCCCAGCTGGCCTCCAGCTTTATGGCCCCCGGCTCCGATCCAGGACCCCCGGTGTCAGCTGGAGACAGCCTGGCCTGGATCTCACGGCTGAGCTCCGCAGAAGAATTGGTAACAACACGGCCAGCGGAGCCGCGGTCCCACCCCAGACCTCAGAGAGAAACCAGCGGACCCGAGCCCTGGTCAGCTGGACTCAGAGGGAGTTCGTGTGGTGAAATACCACCAGTCCGAGGCTTGGAATTTATGAAAAATCCCTGTGCTCCGTGCCTCATCCTCCTTCCCTTCTACAGGTCTTAGCGTGGCCTCTGTGACTCAGGAGCAAGATCAGCGTGAGTGTCTGAGACACAGATCCATCCCGCTGACAGGAATGGTTTTGCTATTTGGGGAGGCTCTTAAATTCTCTGCTTAAATGAGGCCTGGGAACTCTGTAGACTTTTCCCTATTCATGCCCCAATTAGCAGGAACAATCAAGAGTTCTTTCTGTTTGCTCCTCCTCAGGCAGGGCCAAGCTGGAGGCGTCCGTTAACAAGCCCTGGTGAGGTGATTTTGGGGGTGGTAATGCGCCTTTTCTCTTGAGCTTAGAATTGAAGGACTGCAGAACAGTCATTGAACACTTACTTATTGTGCCCTCCTTTGAGCTAGAAACTAGGCTGGATTCTGGTAATACATCGGTAAAATCAGGGTCTCTGGCCTTAAGGAATTCATAGTTTGCTCCAGGATGCTAACAATTAGCCAGACAAGTGTAATTCGGTGGGTTAGAGGTTCTAGAAACATGGAAAAGAGGGGTTTTACTCAGTTTCCGTGGGGGGGGGGGCAGGAAATGCTTGGGTGAAGAGTGGGAGGGAAGAAGGTAAAGATGTGATCCATCAGAACATTAAAGGGAAAAACAGAGCTTAGAGGAGCTGCAGGAATCTTAGCAGCCGTAATAAAACTAGGAGCAACTGGGACATACAAGCAAGGAAGGAGATAATTGAAGGGGAAGTGGTCAGTAGGGAGCTACAGACGGAAATGTGTTTGCTAGATTTGGCTCTCAGGTGGATGGAAACATCCAAGGGAGCAATTTCACCGGAGTAGTGGAGGGAACCCCAGATGTCCGGGGTTATGAGTGGAGGGGGAGGTAAGGACCCATTGCTCTTTCTAGCAATCTGGCTGGTAATAATATGGCACAGGAGCTATTTCTATTCTTATTTGAAAAGATTTATAATACTAATGTTGTTGTATTGGCCGAAGGAAAGAAGAACAATAAGGCAGGGGCTGGGGTACGTGTAAGCTTGGGCAGAAGGCGTGTTTTAATAAGAGAGTCTTGAACATATTTAAATCCTGGTGAGATGGGAAGAGAAAGGACTAGAAGGATGATTAAGGGAAGAGGAAGGGGGAAAGGGATTTGTTTTAAGGAGCAGGAGGGACACTTTTTTTGAGAATGGAAAAAAGAGGAGATGGATGAACGTTTGTTAAGAATGGGGACAGAAACTGGATGAAGAGCCCCTTCGGTGGTCTCTACCCTCTCTGTCCAGTACAGGCAAGGTTGTCAGTGGAAATGATGGCCAGAGGAATATTCTCAAGCAGCTACTGGAGGGAAGAGAAAAGGCAGAGCAAGTACAGGTGTGTAGTTTCAAATTTGGCAAAGAAATGCCAGCCCCGCTTTCAGCCCTGCATTCAACATGGTCCAGAGGAAGGGACGACCTTGTCACTGGTACCAACGTTCTCTGTGTGATAGCCATGGCCTGGGACTGAGATGCTCAGTTAGGGCCTCTAAAAGGCTTGCCAGATAGCACAGATAGCACTTTGGAATTGGAGATCTCGTATTCATCTGCAGTGACCTCCATCTGCCCTTGAGTAATGGTGGTCTCTTGCCATGTTTTGAAGTCCAAGAATAAGAAGAGAGAAATTAGATGGACCTAAATCATCCAGAGTCGGGGTTCTGCCAGGTGAAGGCCAAAATAATGGCAACAGGATAGGAGAATTGGAAGTGTAACCAGAACGCTAGTGGTGGTCCACGGGATCCACACAGGCATGGAGCATGTGAAGGCAAGCTGTGAGGTGGGAGGTGGGGAGAACACAGGAGTGGGAGCTTCAGAGGAGGAGCTGAACAGGTGAGGTGCACACGTGAAAGCCAACGTTCAGGAAGGAGGAAGATTGAGATATGAGGTTACGGTGTGGTGTATAAGAGCTAGGAGTGGACATGCTCCTTCTGCTCGAAGAGCTCCAGGTCATCCCAAGGTCCAGGTGTGGCCATGGAGGAAGAGGCTTACGTGGGGTGGAGGTGAGTGGAGATGACACTGCTAGGGATGTGAGTGGGGGCCGCCACCTCCACCCCTGCCCTGCAGTGACGCTGAGCCTCCCTGGTGGTGGCCTGAAGGGAGTGATGAGGATACATGGGCTCAGATGTGAAGTCTTCAGTGACTCTTTGCATCTGACTCTCTGTCTGTCTGAAGTCCATAAAAATATTGAAAGTGTTTCGTGTCCTTCTCATGACAAACTTTTGTTACTTGATGGCAGCTGGTATTTCAGAAAAGTGCAGAGTAGGAAAAGTTGTCCTTGGAGCACTCTGCTATTTTCTGTGCAGATTGGGTTTTTGACTCTAGTCCTGTATCTAGGACCTTTATGCAGAAGTTAGAATGTGGATATCTCTTTTATTTCACTATACTAAACCCGCTATGGGAGGCTAAGACGGAAATGCAAGCGTTTGCGAGTGGGGAGGGCTAAACCGGATGTGAAGAGCCAGAGAGCAGCAGACAGAGCCACTGAAGACCCTTTGACCGGACTCACAAGATGGTCTCCTACCACAGGACGCCCTCCTTGCCCCGGGAATCACTGACGGCCTGCCCGGCAGGTTGTCGACACCCCAAAGAGGTTGCAGCAGGAGAGCCCCTGAGGTCCCTTCCAGTTCTGAGAGCATCCTTCCAGAGTCTGGCACTTCTAGGCTGATGACCACACTGGTCGTGCATCTGGTGAATGAAGAGCTGAGAGAAAGCTGGCAACCAGTTCTCCAGAAAGATGGTGGCCCCCATGCTTGCCTTATCGGGCATAGGTGAGGCTTCCGAATGAGGAAATTCACTTCTGGAGAGGATGTTGAAGACAGGTGGGGCCTTTCAGCAACTGGTGGGTTTCCTTTGCTGGCCAGGACGGCCCCGCTGCTGGGCTCCCCCACAGTGGGAGAGGCACAAGGCATAGCGCATGGGTTCTCCATGCTGCTCCCCAGGGACAGGAGCAGCACCAGGGAACCTGTGAGAAATACAGATTCTCAGGCCCTCCCCAGACTCTCTGAGGCAGGGGCCCAGAAGTCCTTGTCGCAACAAGTCTCACAGGTGAATCTGATGCCGGCCATAGAGAGGACCTCACTGAATGGTGTGGAAAGCTCAGTCCCATGTATCACATATGCCTCCATTCAAATTCCAGCTCTTTCACCTGGGTGACTCTGGACATGTTACCCAGTCGCTCTGAGCTCCAGGTTTCCCGTGGGTAGAACAGCAAGCACTTCTTTGTAGGTTTTCAGAGGACTGAAAGAGGAAATATTTGTGAAGAACTTGGTACGGCACCAGGCCCATAACGAGCACTCAGGGAATAATCATGACAACAAGCAGCTATCACTCTGAGGCCGGTAGTGGCCGGTGGGCTCTTCCACACCGTGTGCCTAGAATGGCCCTCTTCAGATCTGTGGCTTCAGCTCCCAGGTTTCTGGCTCTTCTCTCCCTCAGGGTCTGCACAAACCAGGCCTCCTGGCTGATGCTTGGCGGCTTCACAGTGCAATTCTGCCCACATGCAGCTGCCCTGTTCGGTCCGCAGGGTGGAGAGCTGTCGGCCTGGCCTGGAGTGATAAATTGGTGGGGTGGGTAGACTGGCTCGTGTTCCCCACAGGGTTGCAAGCCAGCGGTGTGGCTGCCGATGAGGTAACCAGCCTGCGTGGAGCAGCGAGGCCAGATCGCGTGCATCCCGGGGGGATCGGACTGTGGTTTGCTGGGAGTGGCGTTTGCTTCTGCTGCCCAAGGAACTACCGCCTGCTTTTTACGACATGGTCTCTTTGAGGGATTCAGAGTGCTCAACAATTCTGTCACAGGATGTGTTCTCTGATGAAGAGGTGAGACACGGAGTTCTCGGGAAGCTTAGAGACTCGTCTGATCTGAGGTGGCACAGCCAGTAGGCCGTCCTTTGGGTGTTATAACCCACTTGTCCTGACTCTGGGCCAGCGCGCCATCAATTGCACCACATGGCTTTCCCTGAAGCGGACATGAAAGCTCCTCCAGACCAGGTGACTGGAGCTCCAGAAAGTCTGCATTCTTGTCTGAAATTGCCTTTTCTCCACTGAAAATCATGTCTCTTGCTGCTATGTGACCTAATTTTCTCTGGCGCAGGTCCCCTTTGAGGAGAAGGAGCCCTTGAGACTACAAAATATGAAATTCCTTTCCTGCTCCTTGAGTCTGGGTCAACATCTGCTCCCCTGATCCCTTGGCCCCTGGCTCCCTGGAGAGCTTAGGACGAGTCGGGCCAGCCACGGGAGATGGGGCAAAACGAGGAGCTCCTGGCTGTTTTGCAGGGGTCCCTCTCTGATATTTCTGTGTGAACTCAACATCTACTATGGATAGGAACCTGTTTTTACTGGGCTTCTGCAATCATTTCCTCTTTAAAGTATATCTAGTAATGACGTTTCTGGCCTGACTTCATCCTCAACTTGATGTGGGGATCTGGCTGGGTGGCAGGGCTGAGGGGTAGGACTTGGCCTTGTAGTGGAAGAAAGGGACACTGTCTTGTCTTTGGAACAGATGTTGGCCTCCAGCAATATGCCAAAACCGTAGTCAAGGTTCCCAGGCTCCTTACCACCCTCTGGTCAGACTGTGGGGAAGAAAGGCAGGAACTGAAGGCTGCTGATGGCATGTGCAACTCTTTAGTCTCCTGCTTCTCCCAAACACACACCCATTATTCAGTGTTTTGGCTCAAAAAGCCAAAGAGAGCCGGCTTCAGGTGGTTCTGCAGCGAGGGTCTGACGTAGGTTGGTCAGGGTGGAGGGAACACCTGAGATTGGTTGCAGGCCTAAATGCCATGGTCTGGCTACTATTGGACACCCCTGGTTAGCAGGCAGTCCTGTGTCAGGGATCTGGGAGTCTGTGCCCAGGCCTCTGCCGGGGCCTGCCTGGCCATTGCCACAGCGACTCGCCCCTACGGCTGCTAGGAAACCCCAAGCCTGCTTCTTCACAGACCAGAAGGAAGGCAGCTTCAGAGCTGGGCCCTGTTTCACTCCAAACTTTGTCTCTGTCTCAGTCAGCTCAGGCTGCCCTAACAAGTCCGGGTGGTTTAAATAGAAATTTCTTTCCCCACAGTTCTGGAGGCTGGGAAGACCACAGTGCTGGCCAGTTCAGTTCCCTGTGAGGGCCATTTTCCTGACTTGTAAAAGGCCTCGCTGTATCCTCATGAGGTCTTTCCCCAAGGAGTGTGCTTGGGAAGACACAGAGAGAAATTCAGCATGTGCATTTGGGGGGACACAACGTTCAGTCTGTAGCAGCCCTAGTCCTTTCAGGCTGGGGAGTGCGATGTGGCTGGGGAGACTCGTCTTCTATGTTTTCTACCATCCCAACTTTACAGTTACTTGGACTTCATTGAGAACATTCTAGCAAATGTTAAAAATGCCAGCTTTAAAAATAAAACCTGATTGTAGTCATTGATCCATTTTTAAATGCATAGCAAAGCCCTTAATATAAATCTGGGTGAAAGAGAAAGTATTGTCACGTAGGTCAGACGCACATCCTCCCTATGGAAGGGAACTCTCACAGAATAGGAAAGGAAAGAGGGAAGCAGCCCACCTACTCAGATGAATTGAACGCAGCTGATTTTCACCCCAACCTCCTTCCTTGTTAGAGTCCTGGCGGTGGGAGGCAGCTTAAATCAGCCATGGGGTGGGGGGGGGGGGCGTGGAGAAGCAACTGGGCAGAGGGCAGGAAACTCCAGATCAGTGGCAAACTTTTAGCCAAAGAAATTTGATATTCTGAGGCTGGGGGCCACATTCTGTTGGGGATGTTAGCGGTGAGGTTCATTGCCCCCATGAGGCTGCACCTTCCTGGGCTCTGCCTTCTGGCCTCCCCTGCCTCTGTGGCTGCTCTCTCAGAGCAGGAGGGAAGGAGAGCCAGGAGCTCGCTGGGACTGGGAAGGGAGCTCCCACCTCCAGGAGGTGTGATGTCCAACAGAGCTGTCACACTGAGCCCAAGGAGCATGACTGATCTCTGCTGTCAGCTCGGCTTGCCTGGGGGAGATGCCCCTCCTGCCACCATGATGGATGTGGTCATTCTGGAAGGATTTCTTGAACATCTGTTACGCGGGGGCACTGGGCTGGCATTAGTTGAATGCACAGAGCCTGTCATTAAGGGCTTGCAGTCTACAGAGGGCAGCGTGTCCAGAAGCAATTTAACCCAGTGCAGAGAGAGATTCAGCAGGAGCAAAGGAGAACAAGGGGCAAGCAGTCTAGGAAGACTTCCAGGAGGAGGTAACACCTGCTGGTTGTCTTCATGGAGGGCAAGGCTTTGCAGAAAGAGTGAAGGGAGAGGGTCAAATAACATCACAGTGTTACTATGTGGTGCATCTCTTAAATGCAACAAAATGACTTGCTGAGAGCGACTGAGCTCTGAGGAACAAGAACTACAGCTAGTTTTCTGTACTGTGTGTGTGTGTGTGTGTGTGTGTGTCCATAACCACAGAATATGAAATGTTCCCCCAGTGCCCTCCTAATGGAAGGCTGTCCAGGAGCCATCATCTGAGCTGACCGAGTGCCCGCAGTCATCCTGCTGCTCTCCTTGCCAGCTCCTCTTCTTCCTGGGGGCTGGATTCGCCACCCCCCCCCAGTCTCTGTGCCCCCACTCAACTTGCCCACCTGGGCGTCCCAGTGAGACGGGGTGTGCCTGGAATTCGTCCTGGCCCTGGCGTCCCAGACAGACCAGCAGCTGCCATGTACCCTATGTAACGGCGCCCCCTGCAGGCACCCGGGCCACCCTGCTCTTCGTAACACTCTCCGCATGTTCCTGAGGACCAGCGGCTCTGTTCATGGCTCTACAGACTCCCAGCTCCAAGGAAGCCCAAGAGTGTGGTTTCTCCAAGTAATGGAGGAGCTACTGCAGGGTCTGAGCAGGAGGCCCTGGGCGCCCCGGCTCCCTCCAGCCACAACTGCTCTGTCTTTTCTGTGGTACACGACTCCATGGACGATGTCATCGGAAGGTCACAGTTCTGCTGTGGATCTAGAAGGATTTTACCAACCTCCCTGATGCTAGGCAGAGAAATAAGCACTTCTGAGCTGAGGGCTGCCTGGAAGATTCACTCTCATCTCTACCTCGTCCTGCTGGCCCTTTCCTGTTCACCTCCCTGCCCGCGCTGCCCTCACACCTGCCAATTCTTTATTATCTGCCAATATTTTTTTTTAAAGATTTTATTTATTTATTTGACAGACAGAAATCACAAGCAGGCAGAGGCAGGCAGAGAGAGAGGAGAAAGCAGGCTCCCGCCGAGCAGAGAGCCCGATGCGGGGCTCGATCCCAGGACCCCAGGATCATGACCTGAGCCGAAGGCAGAGGCCTTAACCCACTGAGCCACCCAGGCGCCCCTATTATCTGCCAATATTTTATTTTATGAGTATCACATAGCCTCGCAGCCTCACGACAATGGCTAGGCTAGAAAACTGCCTGTTCACCATTTCCCCATTTCCCTGGTACGATTTCATACCTATGTCTGTGTGGTTTATATCAATGGGTCTCTCGAGTGAGCCTCGGAATCATCTGGAAGGCGTGTTAAAAAACACAGATTGCTGGGCGCCGCCCCTGGCGTTCCTCACTGGGTCTGAGGTGGGGGCTCAAGAATTTTCATTTCTATCACGTTTCCAGCTATTTCTGCTGCTTCTGGTCCAGGGAACCACACATGCAGAACCACTAGTTTACAGGGATACAATCTAAAATTAGCACAAATCATTCTTGAGGTGCTGAAACACAGATGAACTTAAGAACACAAGGGAAAAGTGACACTGAGTGGTGGATGGTAACTTCGCTCAGCTAGAGGACGGCTTCAAAGAGTGAGGGCTGAGCAAGAAGAGGGGTCAGGAGAGGTAGGGACTGCAGGGGTGGGAGGTGAGGTTAAGGACCGCATGTGACATCACATTGTAGGAACTCAAACTGCACTAGGTTTGAGTTATCATAAGTATGACAACTTTATGACAATAGCTTGTCATAAAGCTATTGAGCATGGAAGGTGGTTTTAAAATATGATCACATATGTTCACTCATTCACTTATCCCATAAAATATTTGTGTCTAACCAGGGCGCCTGGGTGGCTCTGTCAGTTGAGTGTCTGACTCTTGATTTTGGCTCAGGTCATGATCTCAGGGGGATTGAGCCCACATTGGGCTCTGAGCTCAGGGTGGGGTCTGCTTGTCCCTCTCCCTCTGCTTCTCCCCTTGCTGGCACTCTCTCTCACTGTCTCCCTCTCTCTCAGTTGAATAAATAAATAAAATCTTTAAAAATAAATTTGTGTCTACTATTTCCGGAGCACCTGATGGGAGCACTGATACAAAGACAGACTTAGCCTCCCTGTCTTTGAGTTGTGCTTAGTAGTAGGCGAGCAAAACGAATGCATTCGGTGGGGTGATGCTTGCGGTGTACATGGTATTGTTTTTGGCAGTGGTGGTGTCTGTCTGTCTGCCAGGCCCTATGTTCCAGCCATAGGCATAAGCACTTTCCAAACATGGTCTTATTTCCTCTCCAGCAGCACTAGGAGACAGGCATGATGATGTCAATTTCACAGACGGAGAGCCCAACTTGTCCACCGTCCTCCGCTGACAGTTAAGTGGCAAAGCAAAATTCACACCCAAGTCTGTCCGACAAGGTCGGCGAAGGCCCTCCAACAAAAAAAGCAGCATTTCAAGTTTGAGACACGAGTCCACAGGATGAAAACTGCTCGTTTTAGCGAGCAGAAAGGTTAAGGAATGCAAAGGCAGCTTGGCTTCCCAGAGCCGGCCAGAAGTCCACATTGGAGTGTGATGAGGGTGGTCCTGGGGAAGGGGTGAGGAGCGCGAAATTGGCCAGAGGCCAGCCGTGCGCACATGAAGAACAACAGGATCATCCATCAACACACATGCTGTCGTCTTGGAAAGGCGGGTTCAGAGTCAGAGGAGAGTCGGTGGGGCACCAGCCAAAGAAAATCACGATTTGAAAAGACTCCAGAGGGAGAAGCTCTCGCTAAAAGTTGGACTCCACAGATGCTTTGACTGAAGCCCTCTTCATATTTGCAAATGGAAATTCTGTTGCTATGGCCACCTATGAAGTCACTCCAACCTTGTGACTTCAGATGACTATTTATTATGCTCATAGAGTCTGTGGTCAGGAATCTGGACAAGGCCCGGCAGAGACAGCTTGGCTTTGCTCCCTGATGGCCTCAGCTGGACGACTCCAAGGCTCAGGGCCTAACATCACTTGAAGGTTCTTTCAGATGCGTGTTGGGTGGCAGATGCTGGCATGGGGGCCTCGGTCCCTCTCCATACGGGTGTGTCCATGGGGTCCCTCTGCCCTAGCTGCAGCTTCCTCACAGCTAGGGGCTGGGTTCCGAGGGTGAACATTCTAAGAGAGAGCACGAGTAGAAACCCCATTGCTTTGTTTGATTTAACCTTGGAAGTCCTTCGGCATCTCGCCTGTTAGGCACAGGCCAGCCTGGATTCCAACTTTACTTGGTACACATGGTAAGATTTTGGAAAATATGTGGGCCTGGAAATATTGCTTTGGTGACAACCGGAAAGTGCAATCTGAACAAAAGTGAACAAAAGAAATAGACTCCACATCAAAATCAATCTATAAACATACTTTAGACTTCCCTCTGATCCGGCCGAGCTGTGCAGTCATGACTTGGAATCCTATAGACAATGTACACACACACACACACACACACACACACATACATATTCTGACTCCTGCTTACTTATCTTGTTTAGACTGCGTACAAATCAAGATTGTAGATTATCTTCAAAAATTAGAAATTCTGGGGACGCCTGGGTGGCTCAGTTGGTTAAGTGTCTGCCTTCGGCTTGGGTCATGATCCCAGGGTCTTGGGATCAAGCCCCACATTGGGCTCAGCTGGGAGCCTGCTTCTCCCATTCCTTCTGTCTGCCACTCTCCCTTCTTGTGCTCTCTCTCTCTGTGTCAAATAAATAATCTTTTAAAAAAATTTTTTTAAATTAGAAATTCTAGCAATATGAGCTGAAATTCTTTCATGCCAACACTTGCCAGAGCAGAGTCCGCTGCTCTCTCTAAACCAAGTATGTACTCTCCACCTGTCCTGTTCACTCAAGACCATATCACTTGGGTGTTTTCCATGAATTTCAGCCTACTTCGTAAGGTGCCTGGCCCCCACGATATTGAGTTTCTGATCCTTGGCACAGAGGATTTTGCTGTCCCTTGTCTGACCAGCTAATGGTAACAGAAGAGATCAGATCTCCACCTGAGCTATGAATATAGAAATATTAAGTGAAATCATTCCATTCAGTACACACTTGAATTGGTTACTATGTCTACTTATGTCTGTCCTAAGTTTTCCTAAGAGATTGTAATAAAAACATTATTTCCTCTTAGCTCTAATGGTATTTTATTTGAACAAAGATTGAAGGAGGGTTTGGGGTTTGGGGTAAATGACTAGTATCAGGACCTCTGTGTTGCCAGAGGTGAAGGAAACTCATTAGATGAGCCTAGAGTAAGATTTCACTCACCTGGGATCAAGGCTGAGGGATTCTGTGAGCCCCCGAAGTTATAACTCATAACTGTGTGCATGTGTTATGCACAAGAGAATGAACATATATTTATATAGATTTCTCCTAAAGTCCTTGACCCCCAAAAGTTAAGAATTTCTGTAATGTCTTCCAAAACTTCCAGAGACAGAAAATCAGGGTGGTGACAATGAGACTTCAAGGGCATTTGTTGCAGGGGAAAGCTGAGAAGGATGCCCAGGAAGAGAGCAGAGGCCAGACTTGGCAAGGGACAGGCACAGTGCCAATGTGGGCCCAGAAGCTAGAGAAAACCTCCCTGAAACTGCTCTTGTCAAGGTCACCAATAATTTCTGTGTTGCTGGATCCAGTGGTCAGTTCTTGGTCCCCACCTTATTTGATCTACAAGCCACTTACCCCAACTGAACCTTCCTCCTCTTTGAAACGCTTCCTTCATTTGGCCTCCAGAACTCCAAGTTTCCCTTGATTTTTCCCCAGCTACTCCTTGTTAATCCCGTTTGCTGGGTCCTCATCTTGGCCCTGACTTCTAAACTTGGGAAGTTCCTAGGACTCCTCTATAGACATTGACTTACTTGGTTATATTGTCTAGTCTCGTGGATTTAAACAACATCTATATCTTGAAGGTCTCCAAATTTATCTCTCTTTATAATATATCTGACCTTCCCCTTTTTTTCAGAACTCCATACTTAGATGTTTAACTGCCTACTCTATGTTTCCACTTGGATGATTTAAAAGGAGTCTTAGACTTTCCAAGACTGAACTCTTCTATCTTTCCCCTGCCCTCCCCCTCCCCCAGTTAATTCCTCTCTCAGGCTTCCCCATCTCAGTGAAAGGGACCTCTAGGGAGCTCTGGAGGAGAGCCCTCTCTTGTCTCACCTCACCTCTCATGCTACCCTAAATTTTTCCTACTTTAGATCCAGGACAGCCAACAATCAAATCAGGAAGCCTAAACAAGATCACCAGGCCAGTCCAGCCAGCACTTCCCATGGGGATTTGAGGTAGACAGAAAGCCCCCAGAGCTCCCTGCTGTTTCACAAAACGGACCCCCAATTGACACGTGACCAAAGACCAGCCCATCTTACTGGAAATCTCAATCATGGTAGCCTCCCAGAGGAGGCTTTGAGGAACAGAAACACAGGGGATGTGAGCCTTTAGGTTGCACTTTTTTTTTTTTTTTTTTTTTTTAGGATAAGCTTCATTGAGGGGAGGCATGCATGAAGTGGAGGTTGTGAAGGTAGAGTATGAACAAATCGAAAGAGCAACACAACTTGAAGCAAATTCAGGCTGAAGGGGAGACAGGAGGCTAGTCCCCTGAGGGATGGAGTCAGCTCTCTAATGGGCACAGGCCCCTCATGCAATTATTCTGTGAATGAACGGCCACCAAAGAAAAAGGCCCAGTCATGCTTCTCCATGAGTCCCAGCAAAACACTGAGCTGAGCCTTGTTTATAAAATGCCTCAAAGGACAAGATGACAGGCTAGAAGATATAATTGTTTCTGATTTCTCTGTAGTTCTGCCATGTATATTTATAATACAATTCGAGAGGCAGCTGGTTCCTAAAAGATGACTGACATGATGCCCGACATCCTTCCTGTTCCAAAGAGTTGTTTCCACACAGCCCCAACCCTAGTGGCTCTAGATCTCAGCATTTAGGAATCAGGTGAACGTTCTATCTTTATGAATGTCCTCTCTCATGCCTGGCTGGAAGCAAGTTCTCCCTCGTCTCTGCTCTCTTCACACTTTATCCAGCCCTCAACTCCAATTCTCATGATTGGGACGCCTGGGTGGCTCAATTGGTTAGGCGTCTGACTCTTGATCTTAGCTCAGGTCTCCATGTTAGGGTCATGAGTTCAGATCCCAAGTGGGCTCCACACTGGGTATGGAGCCTGTTTTAAAAGAAAAGAAAAGAAAATTCTTATGATCTTCTACCCTTCATGATAGTTATTTCTTGTGCCCGTACATGTGCTCCTCTTAGAGTTTGGTCTTGTGGAGGCTCTTAGAGTTTGGTCTTGTCTTGTGGGGGGTGAGAGCTAAGGCTCATTCGTCTTTGATTCTTTGGCATTCTCCGTAGTGCGTGCCCCCACAGATGCTGAATGAAGGTTGAGCAAATGAAGGAATAAAAAGAAAGAGTTGTGCTGGAGAATGCCTCTCGAAGTGCTCATGGTAAAAATAACTACCATTTTGGGTGTTTGCGATGTGGTAGGCTTTAAGCTCACAACTTTGTGTCTGATTCTAGTGCCAGACAGAATAGGAAGGGTATGACATGTTCCTTGAAGCCTCCTGCCAGTCTGTTTGAAATGCCTATGAGATGTCTTCGAATAGGATCAATTGAAAGGCAAAATTTCAAAGGTGGACTTGGTGACGGGAGACACAGCATCTTAATATTAGTATGTTAATTTTGACTGAGAACTTGCTAATTTTTTTAATTCCTGTTTTAAAAAGATTTTATTTATTTATTTGACAGAGACAGAGCGAGAGAGGGAACACAAGCAGGGAGAGTGGGAGAAGGAGAAGCAGGCTTACCGCTGAGCCGGAAGCTGAATGAGGGGCTGGATCCCAGGACTCTGGGCAGAAGCTTAACGACTGAGCCACTCAGGTGCCCCGCAAACTTACTAATTTTTAATTAATTACTTAATTGTTGTCTTAGTTCACTTGGGCTGCCAGAGCAAAGTGTCATAGCCTGGGTTGCTTATAAACACCAGAAGTTTATTTCTCAACACTCCTAGAGGCTAAATGTCCAAGACCAGGGTGTCAGCATGGCCAGGTGAGCGCCCTCTGTGGGGCTGCTGACTTGTCCTTCTAGAACAAGGCAGAGGGAGTGAGGGAGCCCTCTGGGGTCTCTTGTATAAGGTGTCTAATTCTCTTCCAGAGGCCTCCACCTTCATGACCTAATCACCTGCCAGAGGCCCCCTTTTATTAATCCCATCACCTCAAGGAGCAGATTTCAACTCAGGAGTTCTGAAGGGAACACATTCAGACCACTGCGATGGCTAATGAATATTGCCTAAGAACTTAGTATTGCCAAAGCTCTGTTCTTGGTGCTTTGCAGGGACCATTTTTACAACAATCCTGTGAGCTAGGTCTCACGGTCATCCTTTTATAAATGAAGAAACTATATAAAGTGGTCTCTTTCCCTTTTCCCACAGCTAGTAGGTGGTGGATTCTAGCCCTAGCACCTGAGCTCCTAACCAGTCTCCTGCTGCTGTCATTTCCCAGATGCATGCATTCATGCTGAGGCCATGTCCTCCCCGGGCTCTTCCAAATCCACAACGAGGCATGGCAGGTATAGACCAGCCTGGC
This sequence comes from Enhydra lutris kenyoni, assembly GCF_002288905.1. Classification (NCBI taxonomy): domain Eukaryota; kingdom Metazoa; phylum Chordata; class Mammalia; order Carnivora; family Mustelidae; genus Enhydra; species Enhydra lutris. Next base: position 6,649,787 of record NW_019154121.1, on the reverse strand, counting down.
CGGGTCTGTCCAGGGCAGGCTCCTCTTGGGGGGCAGATACTTGCCCTGGGCCTCCCCATGGGCCTGAATGAGACTTCCTTAGAGGTCACTGTGGTCAGAGGCTCCTCTCACCCGATGTCCCTCCTTCCCTCTCTCCTCTCACAGGGATCAGACGTACAGCAGGGAGTGGGGCCCTCCCCACTCCCAGCTTCTCCCTTGACCCTTGATCCTTCACAGTTGCTCCCCCAATCCATCTCTGGCATGTCTGATACTGTCCTGGTGTTAGCTTCTCAGAGGACCCAAACTGACTCACTGAGAGACATAAAAGAAATGAGGAAAAAAAAAATGACCCTTAGTCAGCCTTGGCTGCTATTAACAAAACACAGTAGACTGGCTTCCATGACAGACATTTGCTTCTTTAGAGACATATCAACATCCAGCCACATCACACCACCCTCCTCCTGTTTTGACTATAATCTACTTAAGAAGATGAAACATATAGACAAGAAATGGTTAAGAAACCATTCAAGGTAGGCACCTGTGTGTCTCCATTGGTTAAGGATCTGCCTTCAGCTCAGGTCATGATCTCAGGATCCTGGCATTGAGACCCATGGCAGGGTCCCTGCTCAGTGGAGAGACTTCTTCTCTCTCTACCCCTCACCCCTACTCATGATCTCTTTCTCTCTCTCATGCTCTCTCTCTCTCTCTCAAATAAATAAAAAGAAAAAAATAATTCAAGGCATCCTACAATTTCTGAAATGTTTTGAATTTATAATTCCCTCTTTTTCTAGAAAGGTTCTAGAGTGCTTACAAAAATTCATAGGACCCAAAAGCTAAAAGGAAAGGGTGGAGGGGATTCAGGCAAAGAGTAAAGAGGTCTGGAGAGTGTCTAGGGAGAGAAATGTGGAGACCGAGACATGGAAGGCACGTGCACAGATCTGCCTCAGAACTCTCCAGAGACCCACACAGAGGAGCTTCGGGTCTTCGTAGGACTCACCAAGACTGAGGTAAAACCAATCTACTTACTCCAGAAAACGCCCTGCTTCTGTCATTGCCAAGACCTGGCGCCATGGGGAATGTTCCCGGGTTTCCTGGTCAGGGCGGGTCATTGTGATGACACCCAGAGGGAGGTCCCAGACAACACCACTAAGAGCTGCTAGCGGATGTTGCCCAGGGATGTTGCCCGCGTCTCCTGGTGGCTCTGCCTAGGGAAAGGCCCATTCAGAGCAGCTGTTCCCGGAGAGCTAGTCTCTGGGATTCAACCTCATTGGTCCAAGAGCGCAGCCCTAGCACGATCTGCCTGATCCAGTGATAAAACTCAGAGCAGGCCAAAGAAGGAAGGAATGAGGGCGCCTGGGTGGCTCAGTGGGTTAAGCCGCTGCCTTCGGCTCAGGTCATGATCTCGGAGTCCTGGGATCGAGCCCCACATCGGGCTCTCTGCTCAGCGGGGAGCCTGCTTCCTCCTCTCTCTCTGTCTGCCTCTCTGCCTGCTTGTGATCTCTCTGTCAAATAAATAAATAAAATCTTTAAAAAAATAAAAAAATAAAAAAAAAAAAAAGAAGGAAGGAATGAGGTGTTCTTTCTTTGTCCATCCATACTCACGATCTCTCATAAATCAGGCTGTTACCAAATGACTGGAATCGAGAGTGGGTGGTGGTAACCTTTGGGAGGACCCAGAGACAGCGTTCAACTTCTTTCCAAATGAAAAGGCTAAATTAAGAGAAGTGCCCCCAGTGGTGCCGGGGAATATGATCTCCAAAGAAGCAGGGAATTTATGGTTATAGGGAAGGTGAAGAAAAGAAAATGGGAAGACAGAAAACCTGAACCATCCAGGTCACCCACAGGCACCGCCTCCGACCACCTTGGTCTCAGACTTACATCACTGTTCTGGGGATGGCTTGGTGGGGCTGTGCAGGCTGGGTGCCCCGGACATGGAGGGGCCAGTGAGCTTTCCGCTGCGTCCATCTGAACAATCAGCTCAGACACCGGCCACTTGCGGTTACGCTGTGGACTCTCCTCTCAAGCGCAGCTCAAGTCACCACTAAAAATTTGGCTTGACTGGAGAAGAGCGAATTGCTTTTACTGGAGAACGCAGGTAAGAAAGGGAAGCAATGACACCCCAGGGTAATCGAGTTATTTCTGTATCTCCTGAAGCCTAAAGACTCTGCATCAGATCCATTCTACCGCCTCTGAGGCCCCCTTTCCTCTGAACTGAGAGAACTCAAATGGAAGGTATTTCTCATGGACCCTATCTCCACATGGACTGTTACTGCCGTTAATCTCTTTTCATGTGCTAGGAATGGAAAACTGACAGCTCCTTCTTTCTAGAAAGACCAAAGTAGATGAAAAGGGAGTTTAAATGATGCTCTGGCTTTGCAGGACACAGGCTTTTCTCTCTTTTTCAGAGCCGGAAGCCTCAGGAGAGGAAATTCGCTTTGTAGAAATGGCAGGCACCGGGGGTGGAGTGGGCCAGCTCCCCCAACCCCCGATGTCTTTCCCGAGTTCCCAAGTGGGCAGACCAGGGGCAGCAGGCTAGGCGGACTCCTGCCCATCTCAGAGAGCGTGCTTGGCACCAAGTTCTTCACGGGGAAGATATCATGGCACCAAATGTTGATATCAGCCAACAACGCTTGTCAAGTACTTTGCCTTTTATTGGATTTGCATACCATCCTGAGAATGAGTCGTCATTCACCCCATGTCACAACTAAGGAGACTGAGCCCGGTCCCCATGACCTCTTATCTTGCTGAAGGTCGCTGTGTTAGTGTGTGTCGGGCCCAGAACTTGAATCCAAATATACAAAATCGTGTTCCTCAGTACTGGAGAGGTTTGGGGGCTAGAGCGAACAAATGAGCAAGGGAGAGATCTGGGGAGCCTAGCCTGTGACTCAGCCCGTGACTCAGGACCCACAGTCACTACGCAGGAATACTGGCAGAGCTCTTGCCCCGTGAGCCTGGGCAAAACTTGGGTTTTGCTTGCTTGTTTTCTTCTGTTTTCGTTAGTCTGTTGTTGTCGGGGAAAGGACAACACGTAGTAACCTGGCCTATTCGAGCAATTAATAAATCAAATACTAAGCACCCATTATTTTTTCTGTGGGAGGAAGTGAGAAGGAATAACGTGAAGCCCCTGTCTCCTGTGGTGGGGTTATTCCCGTGAGATCTCTCACACACCTACGAAGGAGAGGTGGTGAGAAGATGGAGAGGAAGTGACGATCACACCTGCGGGGATCCAGGAAGGCTCCTGACGGACGGAAGCTAGACCGAGGGGGATGGGCATCACTCGGAAGGGCAATGTGGGAGGGCAGATGGCCCTCAAGGAGAAGGGACCTCCCTTGAGTGAGGGAGAAGAAGGGGCATTTGAGAAATTACAGGCAGACCAAGTGTAGAGGCAGAGGCTGGTGGTGTTTATTATGATCTTGAACAACTAAGTTTGCACCATTACTTATGGGAGGGAAGATCGTGATGGAGGTTTGGAAGTGCCCCAAGAGACAGCCACTGACCTCCTTTGGTGACTGTTTCTAATAAAGAGGAGTTCTCAGAATCAGAGGCTACAGGGATGGAAGCCAGGATAGGGATTCTCTCCCACTTGCTAGCCTGTGGCACTTGAGGTCCCCTCCCGGAACACCATCTGCAACCAGTCAGGACCTGCCTCCCCTCCCTGCTCCAAAGCCCTGGACGGCTCTGCCAGCAGAAGACACTTCCTCCCATCCAGCTGGAATCTGTCTAGGTCCAGACTCACCGAAGCGCATTCCCCATCCACATAGGTGAGCCTTCCACACAGATGAATACTGACTTCCCACCCTTCCTAACCAAACACCGTATCTTGTCTTATCTGGGCTACATGCGGGATGCTTTCAACAGTTCCCATTGATCATTCTGGGGTTTCCTTGTTCTGCTCTGAACATGTGCATTTATTTGCCCTCAAGGGCAGCTTTGCTCTCTGAATCCTTCCAGCCCCTCTCCCCGCCCCTGACCATGTGCCAGAGTGTCCTCTAGGCACTGGGAGCACAGCAGCAAAGAAAACAGCTTGTCCATATGAGAAGTGAGAGAAGGTAGCTGTGGGGGCAAGGGAGAACTGAGGTTTGTTATTTACTATATACCAGGTATTAGGCAAAAACCTTTACACATGTTATGTCTATTTCTTATAAACTGGGATCATTATCCCCATTTTGCTGATCAGCAAACTGAGGCTCAGGGAGATGAAAGGAGTCAAATAAAGGCAAGTCAGTCATGGGGCTGCGATTTGCACCCGTCTCTGTGTGACCCCAGATGGACAGACTGATATGCCGAAGACCAGCACTGCGCCTTGAACATCCTTGAACTCTATGTTTAAAGATTTTATTTCTTTATTTAAGACAGAGTGAGAGCAAGAGAGATCACAGAGGGAGAGGCAGAAGCAGACTCCTGCCGAGCAGAGAGCCCAGCCTGGGGCTCAATCCCAGGATCCTGAGATCATGACCTGAGCTGAAGGCAGACACTTAACTGACTGAGCCACCTGGGAGCCCCTGAACGTATTTAGAACAGTGTATTGCATACAGCAGGTGCTCAGTGTTAAGCACATGTTTAGACCCACCCTCTGAAAGCACTGACTCACTCTTATAAGCAAAGCACATTCTAGCTGTATTTCCTCCAATTTCTTTTTTGGCTTCAAAACCACAAACTTTTCCAAATAAGCGATCTTTCATTTTTCCTGGGATGCTGCCGGGTCATGGTGTTCAGGCTTCTGACAGCCTATTAAATAATTATGTTCTGTCTTCACATGTTTTATGAGCTTTTTCCAATGACCCAGCTCAGGAGATAACAGAAGGATGGATGTCTCTGTGTTGGCCCAGGGCTGATGAATGGTCTGCCTTGGGCAATTTTCAAGTGGAAGGGAAACAAACTCAAGAGAAAAATTTTTTTCCCTCTGACTTGGATGCCCTCTGCTAAATCAGCCTCAGCCTGGCCTCTGCCTCAGCCTGGCCAGGGTCCTAAGGTGTCCAAGTCTCTGGACCAGACCCCCTGGCTCGTGCCAGGAAAACGATGCTGAGCCCAGGCTGCCCCCTGCTTGGCATCCGCCCTGTCCCATTTCCCACTTAAGTCTCGGTCAGTAAAAAAGTGGTAACGCATATCAAGTCTGAGTGTCACTTTCATCTGGAGGCTCTCTTGCTCGGCTTCTGTTTCTAGAGAACATTCTCTGCCTCTGCGTGCAAGAGCACGTTTGCTTTTGGCAACGCTATGAACCTCCCTTTAGTGCTGAGTTGAGACTGCTCTTCCTCTAGAAAAGAGAGAAGAAAGGAGGGGAGGGAGGACAAAGGAAGGAGAGGGAGCTAAGGTTTGCTGGACGCCAAGGCTTTCCATAGGCATGTGGTTTAAGCAGCACGGAGATCGCTGGTTCTGGGGTGCGCACCCATGAGAAAACGGCAGTTGCCCCCAAGTCGTGGTGTGGGCAAAAGGCAGAGACGGGAGGGGAGGGGCTCCGTTCTGGAGAGGTTTGCTGAACCCAAGGGGCTGGTGGGCCACGGGCGAAGATGCTCAGGAGATGGGGAAACAGAGCCAGGCAGCGTGGGCCCGAGATAGGGTTATGGAGGTGAGCAACATAAAGCAACTGTGGCTTTCAGAAAGAACCTACCCCTAGTGAAACCGGCTCCTTCCCGTCTCTATCCAGTCTCTACACGGCCTGCCGTCCACAAATTGTAGAATTTTCAAAACCCAAGGGACTGTGCCTTGGTTATTCTGTGTGGGTCGCCCTCAGGGTGTAGAGGGTAGAGGAGGCAGGAAAGGCTTAAGTAGAAGAGACATGGAAGGAAGGATGAGAGGTCGACACCCGGGGAGACCCTCACAAGAAGTGTCCACATAGAACATTCTGGAAGAGCGAGGTAGCAAGGGAACAGTAAGGCAGCTGCCGTCGGGGTCTGAGGCCCGGCCCTCCCCTGTGCCCCTGCCCTGCCTAGACTCAGAACCACTGTGGGGCAGCTTCCCAAGCCTGCTCAGCACTGCTCAATCCTCTGAATTGATTGTAGCATTGCTCACAGCGGAGAGGAAACAGAAAATAAACAGAAGAGGGAAATAAAATGAACAGCCAGTCAAAAGGAGATTGCTGGGGTAAATTATTGTAAGCGTTCACCAGAAGGCCCCAGACTGTAGTGGTTGCCGGTTTCCAGGGAGTAGATTCTCCCGCCATGGACTATTTGAAGCTACTTGTGATTTATAACAAGCTTATAAATTTCTTGAATATTGAACTTGCTCTTGCAAGAGGTGAGTACTAAATACAAGATCGTTCTAGAACACTACTGAGTCTCACACAGTGCCAGGAAGAAGTAGGAGTTAGAATTGTGCAGTTGACTTGGGAATATGTCTATAAAATTTTGTTGAATAAGAATAATTAAGGCAGGGAACTATGTCATGTGATCCCATATTTGTAAAACAAGCAAGTGTGTGTGGACATCAGCAAGCAATTGTGTGATCATATGAGCGAGGAAAAAACCACAGATGATACACGGTGACATGGGCTATCTCCTGGGTGCTAACATGGAAGAAGCAGGAAAAGAGAGAAAAGGGAAAGCAAGGAAAAAAAGTAGAAAAATACTGGGTCTTTTTCATCTTAGTTTTTAAAAAGCACACATAATATATGAAATACAATTAAATTCATTTCACATGAAAGTACATATATGTATCAAAAATTAAGAAAAAAAAAGAGGCAAAGTAAGGCAAAAGCAATATAAATGTGGCCAGTGGTGAACAGTACATATTAACTGACATATGCTGAAACTTTTACATGATAATTATTAAAAAGGAAGAATAAATAACACATTAATAAAATAGTACATTAAATTAAATTTTTTTTCTCATGAGGCAAAAATGTATATTCCGTTTGGGAAATAAAGGGAAAGTAAGGAGAGAAGTATGGAGGGGACAAACCTGTCATCTGATGGATGTTGACCTTGGGTTCACAGTGGACCACCAGGCAGGACAAGGATACACACACAGATGATTGCCGTCCTAGAGAAACAGTAAGACAAACCCTGACTTCCTCTGCCCTGCCATGTGGTGGCCAAAGTGTTAACCCTGGGACAGAGAGGCAGAGTCCTACCACCCAGGCTAGCCAACTTACCAGGAAATAACTTTTACAATACCTTTAAACATTATGTAACACATTTATAACATTATTTAAATATACATTCGTGGGTATGAAAAGTCAATCCACATAGTCACAGAATCACTAAATTCCAGAGCTGAACTTCTTGGACTTAAATCTCTTCATTGCAGTCTGAATGGGAGAAGGCAGCAGCAATAATTTCCCTGACATTAGAACATTCTCCCAAGTTCAGAAGCAGACAACTCCCGGCCCCTGTGGGCTTCTCTGCAGATCTAGAATTCCCCACCAGATGTAGTTAGTCTAGCTCTGGCCAACCTATGCGGGGGTTTATTTGGCCCATAAATCGGCTTGAAGAATGCCTGGGTGTGGGTTAAAAATTTCTCCAGGGCCTATAGGGTTTCTTAACACGAGAGGTCATCTCATCCTTACTGCTCTGAAATCGCGCAACCAATACCAGAGCGGCCTGAATTGCAGGAAGGAAGGGCAGAGAGCTGAGTCTGGCTTCAGCCCCGCCAAGGGCGGCCTCATCCTCTGCCCTGGGGTCTTGGGAAGCTCCTGCTCACTGTCCTTTCTTAGGGAGCAGTTAGTGCGGCCGTGGCGCATGCTGCCCCCAGGATCACAGAGGAGCAGCTGCGGGGGACACCTGCGGGCGGGCGGGAATGTGGAACAGGTTGGGGAAGGAAGCTGGTGTGGACCTGCGTGCGCGGACACGCGCGTGTCGGCGTGCGAACACGCAGGTATGCGTGTGAGAGACAGCTAGTGTGTGTGTGTGCATGACTGGACAACATTCTCTTATAACCACTTTGTCCATTAACACCTGCCCCGATATCTAGACAGAAATATACTGAATTCAGTTTGCAGAGAAAGGGCTGGGTAAGGGACCGTGCTGGGAACTGGAAACGCGTACCACGCAGTTCCTCCTAGAGGGAAAACACAGCCCACTGCAGGGATGAGACAAAGGCACAAACCAACTCTTATAAAAGACAGAACAGCCTTGTCCACATCTGTGTCCTGTCTGAGCCAGGGACATCTCACCTCTGAGCCTAAAGAAAGCTAAGAGGAAAAACAAAATGGTGATGACCCCATTTCATTCCAACCCCCAGTGATTTATGCAAGAGTTGCCTCCGTTTAAAAAATAATGACCAAGCACATTTCTCTCCTCTCCCTAATAGGTAGCCTAAGAGAGATTCAAAGGGTATTGCATATATAAACACAGGACGGAAATAAAATTGCATCGACTAAGTTTCTTCTGTGAGAATAGGGGCTGGAAATAGAAATTAAATTGAATTATGGTAAGACAAAAATAGATACATTTATATATATCTGAGTCTGTAGCCTGGGAATTATACCTTCTATATATGACAGGAGTTAAGTTTAAATAGATAGTCTATCCACCTATCTAGTTAGCTAGCTAGTGTGTGTGTGTGTGTGTGTGTATGTATATGTATATACATATATTCACACATATATGTGTATCATATCTATGTGTGTAATAATACATAATTATGATATTAACATAATGAAGAATATTCATTCTTATTTGAATATTGAATATACATTATAATATAATAATGTTATATTATATATAGACAATATATAGAAGACAATATATATTTTATCATAAATATATTTATATAAGTGTATATATTTATGATTATTATATTATCATGTTTATATTTATATAAATATTAATATATTTATATAAATATATTTATAATATGATTCATATGAATATGAATATTCATCCAATATTATATTAATATTGAAGAAAAATATATTGTGGGTCTAAAACAGAGACAGGATAATGCAGTGTGGTTCTCAAACCAGGATAAAGATTGGTATCAGTTAGAGAGCTTGAGAAAAGATGGATGTTCAAAAGATTCTGATTTAATTGGCTGGGGTATGACCAGGGCATCAAGGTTTTGGGTTTTTTTAAATATTAAAAATTTTTTAAATTTCTCTTCAGTGTAACAGAATTCATTGTTTATGCACCACACCCAGTGCTCCATGCAATACGTGCCCTCCATAATACCCACCACCAGGCTCCCCCAACCTCCAACCCCCCACCCCTTCAAAACCCTCAGATTGTTTTTCAGAATCCATAGTCTCTCATGGTTCACCTCCCCTTCCAATTTCCCTCAACTCCCTTCTCCTCTCCATCTCCCTATGTCCTCCATGTTATTTGTTATGCTCCACAAATAAGTGAAACCATATGATAATTGATTCTCTCTGCTTGACTTACTTCACTCAGCATAATCTCTTCTAGTCCCATCCATGTTGCTACAAAAGTTGGGTATTCATCCTTTCTGATGGAGGCATAATACTCCATAGTGTATATGTGTAAGGACCACATCTTCCTTATCCATTCATCCATTGAAGGGCATCTTGGGGTAGAGTGTTTTGGGTTTTCCATATAAAGTATCATGTCATCTGCAAAGAGAGAGAGTTTGACTTCTTCATTGCCAGTTTGGATACGTTTTATTTCTCTTTGTTGTCTGATTGCTGTTGCTAGGACTTCTAATACTATGTTGAACAAGAGTGGTGAGAGTGGGCATCCTTGTCGTGTTCCTGATCTCAACGGGAAGGCTGTGAGCTTTTTCCCATTGAGGATGATACTTGCTGTGGGTTTTTCATAGATAGATTTTATGAAGTTCAGGAATGTTTCCTCTATCCCTATACTTCGAAGCGTTTTAATCAGGAACAGATGCTGGATTTTGCAATTCAGTAATGCGGCAGGATACAAAGTCAATGTACAGAAATCAGTTGCCTTCTTATACACTAACAATGAAAATACAGAAAGGGAAATGAGAGAATTGATTCCATTTACTATAGCACCAAGAACCATAAGATACCTGGGAATAAACCTAACCAAAGAGGTAAAGGATCTGTATTCGATGAACTACAGAACACTCATGAAAGAAATTGAAGAAGACACAAAAGGATGGAAGACCATTCCATGCTCTTGGATCGGAAGAATAAACATTGTTAAAATGTCTACACTGCCTAGAGCAATCTATACTTTTAATGCCATTCCGATCAAAATTCCACCGGTATTCTTCAAAGAGCTGGAGCAAATAATCCTAAAATATGTATGGAATCGGAAGAGACCCCGAATTGCTAAGGAAATGTTGAAAAAGAAAAACAAAACTGGGGGTATCACATTACCTGATTTCAAGCTTTACAACAAAGCTTTGATCACCAAGACAGCATGGTACTGGTATAAAAACAGACACATAGACCAGCGGAACAGAGTACAGAGCCCAGATATGGACCCTCAACTCTATGGTCAAATAATCTTCAACAAAGCAGGAAAAAATATACAGTGGAAAAAAGACAGTCTCTTCAATAAATGGTGCTGGGAAAATTGGACAGCTATATGTAGAAGAATGAAACTGGACCATTCTCTTACACTGTACACAAAGATAAACTCGAAATGGATAAAAGACCTCAACGCGAGACAGGAATCCATCAGAATCCTAGAGGGGAACATAGGCAGTAACCTCTTCGATATCAGCCACAGCAACTTCTTTCTAGATATGTCTCCAAAGGCAAAGGAAACAAAAGTGAAAATGAACTTTTGGGACTTCATCAAGATCAAAAGCTTCTGCACAGCAAAGGAAACAGTCAACAAAAGAAAGAGGCAGCCCACAGAATGGGAGAAGATATTTGCAAATGACAGTACAGACCTAAGGCTGATATTCAGGATCTATAAAGAACTTCTCAAACTCAACACACACCAAACAGATAATCCTGTCAAAAAATGGGCAGAAGACATGAAGAGACACTTCTCCAATGAAGACATACAAATGGCTATCAGACACATGAAAAAATGTTCATCATCACTAGCCATCAGGGAGATTCAAATTAAAACCACATTGAGATACCACCTTACACCAGTTAGAATGGCCAAAATTAGCAAGACAGGAAGCAACATGTGTTGGAGGAGGATGTGGAGAAAGGGGAACCCTCTTACACTGTTGGTGGGAATGCAAGTTGGGGCAGCCACTTTGGAGAACAGTGTGGAGATTCCTCAAGAAATTAAAAATAGGGCTTTCCTATGACCCTGCCATTGCACTACTGGGTATTTACCCCAAAGATACAGATGTAGTGAAAAGAAGGGCCATCTGTACCCCAATGTTTATAGCAGCAATGGTCACGGTCGCCAAACTGTGGCATCAAGGTTTTTAAAAGGTGCCAAGTAGTTCTAATGGGCAGCCAAGGTTGAAAATCACTGAGAACAGAAGAGAGGTTATGAGAATAAAGAAGAGGTTTTGAAAAGTTTAAATATGGTTTTCAAAATTAAACAAAAAAATCAGCAGAATAATTGAAATGAAAAGGAGTAAAAAAAAAAAAAAAAACAAAAAAAAAACAATGCCCTAGAGAGTAGGACAGGGGGCACCTGAGTGGCTCAGTCAGTTAAGCTTCTGCCTTTGGCTCAGGTCACAATCCCAGGGTCTTGGGATTGAGTCCCGCATTGGGCTCCCTGCTCAGTGGGAAGCCTGCTTCTTCCTCTCCCTCTGCTGCTCCCCCTGCTTGTGTTCCCTCTCTTGCTGTGTTTCTCTGTCAAATAAATAAAATCTTTAAAATAAAAAAAAAAGAAAAGAAAATAGAACAAAAAGAGACCAAAACATGATGGAAAAAAAAAAAAAAAGATGGAAGGGTAATCTACCAACCAGCTGGAGTTCCAAACAGAGAGAACAGAGGAAATAGAGGGAGAAATTTTTATCAGAACTGAAGGCCGTGATTCACCAAACACTCACTGAGAATCAAATAAAATAAAATAGTAGTGGACTCATAGCTGAGTCTACTCAGTCATATCATTAGGGAATTATGAAACAGCCACAGTGAGTGAGAGAGAATATCCCAAAAGACCTCAGACATTAATAACAAAATACTAGGACATATATAAAGGAACATAAAGGATATTGACATCAGAGTTTTCTGAATTTAGAAAAAAATGGACCAAAGATTTTAGATTCTAAGAGAAATTTATTTTACGCGCCCATACTCACAGGGCACTTAGGTGGCTCTGTCAGTTAAGTGTCTGCCTTCGGCTCAGGTCATGATCCCAGGTCCTGGGATAGAGCCCTGCTTTAGGCTCCCTGCTTCTCACGGAGCCTGGTTTTCTCTCTTCCTCTGCCTTCTGCTCTCCCTGCTTGTGCTCTCTTCCTCTCTCTTTGTCAAATAAATAAATAAAATCTTAAAAAAAAAAAAAACTCATACTCAGGGAAGCCATCAATGGTGTTCAGGCGTTGGCAGAAGGGGCAGGGTGTGCAGAGTGGGTGGGTGGGGGTGGGATGGGTCTGGGTTGGTAGTTGAGGTGGGGAGGGTTGGGTCAGTGGGTGTGGGTTGGGTGGGATGGGTCAGTGGGTGCGTGGGTAAACTAAGTCTAGATGTAGACATACAAGGACTCACCTGTGTTACCTCTCCTTCATCTTTCCCTAGGAAGTTACTGCAGGGTGTATTCTGTGAGGTGAAAGGAACAAATCAAGGAGAAAGACATGGGACACTGAAAATGGGACATTCTAAGTGGGAGAGCATTAACGGCAGTCATACAATTAGACTCATGCGGGGACCACTCCACCTGGAAGAGAGAAAAGAGAGAACTTGACCGCTAATCTGATATAATGAAATCATTTTTTTTTTTAAAATGAAGATACGTGAAGATACTAACAGAGAAGAGAAAGGTAATCAGAAGCTCTGAGAAAATAAAGAAGCTGTCTAAACAAGGGAATTTAATCATAATACTGGCATTTTTAATTCTTTGACCTCTGAAATCTTCTAATGTAATCAATTTCTCTTTTATTTTTCTTCTGTATTTTCTGCTTTTGATATCATGCTTAGAAAGGACATCCCTTGGGGTGCCTGAGTGTGGTTCTCAGTGGGTTAAGCGTCTGACTCTTGATTTTGGCTCAGGTCAAGATCTCAGGGTTGTGAGATTGAGCTCCCTGTGGCTCTTATGTGGAGCCCTGCAGGGAGCCCTGGCTAGGGCTTGGAGCCTGCCTAGCGTTCTTTCTCCATTCTTCTGCACCCAGCCCACACCTGAGCCCACGCGCTCTCTCCTAAAAAAAAAAAGAAAAAAAGAGAGAGAGAGAGAAAAGAAAAAAGAGAGGCTGTCTCGGCTCAGAATTAAACATACATTTACCTATGTTTTTCCCTAGTACATTTATTTGTTGATTTCCTTCAAATCTTTAAACCACAGAGAAATTCCTCTGGAGGACTAGTGGGGGTGCTGTTGGGGACCTGCTCTGTGCGGGGCACGCAGGACCTCACATGCACCTGCACAGGCCACCTGGGGCCAGCAGGACTTGAATTTGAACTCAACAGATGCGAATCTTGGCAGAATGCCTTGGGATCTTGCTGGCATGTGGGAAAATGGGAGACATGAGAGGAGCTGCTCCTGGCTTCACTGGCTCCCAAGGATTCTGCCAGAGACAGCTTTCCATGGCCTCCTGGTTCTGATGAGTTTTGAGGCTCTCTGCCTCCCTCCCTGGGTGCAGAAGAATGGAGAAAGAACACTAGGCAGGCTCCAAGCCCTAGCCAGGGCTCCCTGCAGAGCTCCACATAGGAGCCACAGGGGGCTCAATCTCACAACCCTGAGATCTTGACCTGAGCTGAAATCAAGAGTCTGAAGTCAAAAGGTAGTTAAAGCCCCACTCCTTCCTCAGACTCCAGCACAGAGAGATGGCAGAGTTCCTGGGAAGCTGCTTCCAATTAGCCTGGGGCCTTTAGGACCATTTCTCTGGCTCTTCCTCAGAAGGGAGGCTGCTTGAAAATGTGGTTAAATGGAAGAGTCCCCCCGGGAGAGGGAACCCGGCAGATGCCTCTCTCGGGGGTGTGAACGCCACGGATTTCTCACTCTTCCCCTTCCCCCTCCTAAGATTGCTGACATCTAGGCCAGGCGAGAGCAGGACATTTTCCAACAGAAAGACAAAAAAACACCTAAAAGCTTCAGTATAAAAAGATTCCAATTGCTCGGATGTAGTGGGTCCTCTGTGGGAGTGTTGAGTTAGAGATAGGCCTGAGAGCCACAGCCCCACAATACCACAGACACAACAGCACCCAGTGTTTGTTGAAGGAGGATCCCAAGGCTGGTGCAGGGTCTTCCGTTCTGCAGCCCTCAGACCCCAAGAAGAGCGGTTGGCTTCCCATGTGGGCAGAGGAGGGCCGGCTGTGCTCCTCTCCCTTTCTGTGGCTCCAGCCTCTCCTCAGAGTGGCTCAGTGGAGGTAGGCCTCTGGAGCAGGTGTCTCAAGGACAAGCCCCACTCTGCTCCCTGGGGCTGGTGTTTCCGGACCCGGCAGGACACAGACCCAGCAGGGAAGCCAGGAGCATGAAGGAATGACCTCTTAGTACTTCGGTGAGGAAATCAAGGCTTGCAGAAGAAGCGGGGCAGATGAATTGACAGAAGCAGAATCGGAGCTGGGCAAAAAAGATGCCTTTTTAATTAGATAAACCTCGATTTCGTTTGAGTTTCTGGTAACTAGGTTTCTAATCCTAGCCACCAAGCGAAAGCAATCTTCATGTCTATTGCCCAGCCCAAGCTCTGAGGGGTTAGGAAATCTCGATTCAAAATGAGACCATTATGATAGAATGAAACAACAGAATGTCTCAGCCGACCCCTGCTATATGCTGGTATAAAGAACACATAAGACATCTCTGCTATGTGCCTGCCAGATACATACACCTTCCAGTATTCCTCAGTTCCCACTAAACTCCATTATGATTATCTTATTGCTCTGGTTTGATAGGTGAGCAAAGTCAGGGCAAAGGAACATGAAGTGGCGGTGACGCCTAGCAATTAAGAGGATGGGCTTGAGAATAGACAGTCGTGGGTTTGAAGCTGGACCCTACCCCCTTAAAGGTTTCTGACTTTGCTTTTAAGCTTCTTACTAACTTTGGTTTCCTTGTCCATAAATCAGGGAAAATAATGTCCACCTTTTATAGGGAGTGGTGAAATAATGGTGTACCAGTGTCAGGTAAGTGGTAAGCCTTTCAGATGCTGAAAAAGGAAAAGCTTCCTGGTTAAGCGTGGCCACCTGTTTTCCTCAAGACTTTACCCAGAATCCCAAGAACTAGTTTTGGAAGTCTGTCACATCTGGAAGCACATTTTCATGGAGTTTGAGCACTGGTACATGTCCCATCATGCATTAGCCTTGATCCGGACATTTGGCCCAAGTTTCATTGTCCTTAACTTGGAAGCACCTAGGACGTCCTAACTATGCAACAGTGGTGCTATTTAGAAAATTGAAAAGGAATGTAGAGGCACTTTATGAACTATAAAGCTGGAGTGTAATTAAATAATTACTTAATTTAGTAGACCTCACACCCAGCATGGAGTCCAACCTGGGGCTTAAACTCACAACCTTAGGATCAAGACCTGAGCTGAGATGGAGAGTCACAGGCTTAACCGACTGAGCCACTCACGTGCCCCAAGGAGATATTTAAAAAATAACATCCTAAATATTACAAAAGGCTAGTTGAAGTATTCAAAATTTTGTGTAAATGGATCAACTGGAAAAAATACAGAGCATGAATGTGGAGTCAAGACCTGGGCCTCACGTCCAGCTTTACTCCTGACTCAGGCTCCACAGAACCTGCATCCCAGCTTCCACTGGGGAAATGCTGTAATGAATAAGCTCTTAAAGAGGGCTTGAAGAAACATCCACTGATAAAAGCATGTTCTTCTTGCTTGCAAAGTTTTATCTTTACCCTTATCAAGCTCAGTATCTATTACAAATGAGGGATCCTATGACTGAGTCTCTGTAAATGGTTCAATTTCTGGTCCTAATTTTTCTACCCAAGTGACACCCTCCATCATAGTCCAGGCTTAGGAAAACTTCATTTCCCAGCTGCAGAGAGATACTCCCACTTCCCACATACATATCCTCCAAGACAACAAACAAACAAACTCCTATTTCCAAAAGTTTTATTTCATGTATTATTCGATGTTAAACTTTCCTAGGCTCTGCATCTCACGTTTGTCAGTGGGCAAACTCTTATTAAGAAGAAACACGGCAGTTGAGGATCCAGAATATAGGTTAAATGCCACATGCTTCCTAGCCATGCTTAAGGAGCAGTTTCCGGCCAAGAGAAAAAGAAAGGAGCACTTGCAGAAGTGAAGGATACACCACATGTCCTCAGACACACACTCAGAGAGCAGAGAGGTTGATGACTCTCTTTCATACGAACATGTGGGCCAAAATAGAATGCCCTTCATCCTCCATCACATTCTTAAAAAGACACGGTGAAGATATCACACATTAACTGACCTTAAATTAATGTCAAAGAAATGAGAGGAAGTTAACACACAAAGAAATACAATTCACAAAAGAAAATATGCAACGTTTTATAAGCTGCATACATTTCAACAAAAAAGTTGGGGACACAGATTTAGTTATTTCAATTTTTGAAAATATTTATTACAAGATTCCCTTTCCCATATTAAAAGGAAAACATATGACTGGAGATATTCTGAGGAAACTAGGTTAAACCAATTCCCAAGTCCTCATCAAATAAGGTATCAATAAAGGACAGGTTATTTTGGAACTTAAAATTAGGGAAGCCTATACATAATTTAGATGGGGAAAGAGAAAAACAGAAGAAAAAGTGAAAATGATCGTTTACATTTTACAGTCTTTAATTAAGCACATAAAACTGTACTATTTAATATATTTCTCCATGAACTTTTTGTGAAATTCAGATCGCAGCGTATCATTTACAAATCTTTTGTCTTTCTTCTGATCATCTACACCTTTTGCACAGTTCTTGAAAACAACATCATCATCCCACCTAAAGGGAAGAAAAAACAGAAGGCTCACATGTCTGATTCAGGAGATAAGAACAAGTGAATTGCAAAGCCTAGTCATTACCCAGAACGATGCTCAACATGTACTTTATCTGCTGCAGCAATTACACCCGAAAGAACAAAGTCATCCTTAATAGGTTGTAATCGTGCTTTATTACAGCAGGAAGGGCAATTCTTATTTAGAACATACAAACATTCTTATTACTTCTACTGTATAAGGAACTTTGAGTCAAGAAGCAGGAATTCATAGGCTTAATTACATCAATATTTAATGTTTTCAGGTCTAAAACAAAGAGGCAACAGCCCGATTAGCATAGATACTTCTAGATGATAATAACTGACCACTTTACTGTAGTTTAGATTGTATGGTTTTAAGGCTTTTATACTCTCTCATCAGTTGCCATTTAGTAATCATCCACTGTAGTATTTACATTTTATGGCAACAAAGGAGAAGAAAGTACTGGGGTAGAATCATTACGGTTCACAGACTGGCCCAGATCTCCATTTCAGTCTGGAGGAAAGACTGCACTGGGTGACCCATCACAGGAGTGACAGAGTATAAGGAAGCATAGCTTTCTTCTTTTTAAAGATTATTTATTTATTTGACAGAGAGAGAGGGAGAGAGAGAGAGAGAGAGATCACAAGTAGGCAGAGAGGCAGGCAGAGAGAGAGGGAGAAGCAGGCTCCCTGCTGAGCAGAGAGCCCAATGCGGGGCTTGATCCCAGGACCCTGAGATCATGACCTGAGCCGAAAGCAGAGACTTAACCCACTGAGCCACCCAGGCACGCCCACAGCTTTCTTCTTTATGAGGGAGCTGGCTGTGTACTTTTACTACATTAGTCACGAGTATACTACATGCAGAGTCCTCTGTGTCCGTCTAGTGCGTCTCTGAATTTGAAGGGTGATCTTGGGGACTCGTCAAACGTACATCTAAAATGTAAGCTTCGGAGAGCCAAAGGCTCAATGCACTGCTCTACCCCTAGTGCTTAGAACAGTACCTGGTACACAGCTGTTATAAATATCTACCGAAAATAAGTACATTTTCCTTCATTCTCCTCCTTCATTATTCCCGTATCTGACGGAGAAGAGTATCAGCGAAAAGGGGGCTTTCAGAGGCCTTACATACTATAGTTTAGTATGAAATGCACAGTCTGCAATATATACCCAACTCGTTAGCGTAAAGTACCTTCTTTTAACTTTGAAGTTGGCCTGAGGCTGGGATGGGCCAGTGAGATTAAGGAGAGGGTTTCCACTCAAAATGTTTTCCATACGTATTCTTTCTTCTTCAGCTTTCTGTTCTTGTTCCTGTCAATGACAGAGGAGGACTCGTTTACTTACATTAATTCTGGGGTCAATCTTCTTACATAACCCTTGTTTTAAAAGACTGAGGATTTTCTGAGGGAGAAAGAATGAGCATCAAGGTAGGAGTTTGTTTTAAGATATAAGATATACCAGAGAAGTCTCACCTATCAAAATAATTTGGTCTTCTTATTACAAGTATTTCATGCTTGTCATCAAACATTCATTAGTCTAACTCAGAAATTCTATGAATGCATATTTAAATCTATTTTCTTTCTTAAAGTACATGTAAAATTAATTGCCCATTTTAAGAGTACATGAATAAATATATTCTAGTAATAAGACTATATTAAACACCAAAGAGACATTTAACAAAGCTATTACTTGATTTTTAAAGATGACCTATATAGAACTATGATTAAAAATAATTTTATCTTGAATTATTAACAATGTAAATTTGTAGCTCCAGGACTAGTGACAATTTATTATTGGCCAAGAAGTAGCTCCTAAGATAAACTATCATGTAACATATATTCCATTAACATGCATTTCTACTAATTGACCCTAGATCTATCCATTTTGTTATGATTTGTTGTTACCAACTTTCCATTTTTATGTCATTCATCCTTCATCAGTTACAAGCTTGTCTTTCTTCACTTTTAATTTAGCTTTAAACTCAAATCACCCTCAGCTTCATTCTTAGAAATAAAAAATGCCTGGAATTCTTAGCCATTAACTGCTAGATCTACCTGTTAATGCTATCTTAAAACAAAAATAAATTCCATTTTATTGTATTTGAGGAAGGACAAAAATTGATGACTTAATGGATCAAGGAAAAAGAGACTTTCAATTTAAAATGAACCTAACAGTGGCACCTCGGTGGCTCAGTAGGTTAAGCAGCCAACTCCTGACTTTGGCTCAGGTCATGATCTCAGAGTTGTGAGATCAAGCCCCACATCAGGCTCCACCCTCAGCATGGCGTTTGCTTTGATTTTCTCCCTCTCCCCCGTCTCTCTCCCTCACCCCGCTCACACTCTCTCTCTGAAATAAATCAATCTTAAAATAAATAAATAAAATGAACCTAAGAAAGTTTTAGACCACTTGGAAAAATAACCCAATTTTCCATATAACTAATGATATTTTAATATCCAAATGTGAAAAACAGATTTTTTTTTTTAATTTTTTTCTGGACCCCAGATAACTTTTTTTTTTTTTTTAAGATTTATTTATTTATTTGACAGACAGAGATTACCAGTAGGCAGAGAGAGAAAGAGGAGGAAGCAGGCTCCCTGCTGAGTAGAGAGCCCAATGCGGTGCTCGATCCCAGGACCCTGGGATCATGACCTGAGCTGAAGGCAGAGGCTTTAACCCACTGGGCCACCCAGGTGCCCCAAAAGATTTCATTTTTAAGAGACCAAATAACTGGGATGGGAGAAGATGCAATACTCAGGGAAATTCCTTTGAGGTCACCGCTCAGACCTTAAGCAAACAAAATCAGGAATATCCACTATAGATTAAGAATAGATAGCTTTCTAAAAACTATGTATTTTTAACAATTTATATTGATGTTGAAAGTGAAAAGACATTTCTCTGAGATGCTAGAAAAATAAAAGCTCAAATATACAATGTATCCAACTTATAATAACATGTGATGTAATAAAGTTCTGGCCATTTTATATTTGCAATGTATTTCCTTTAGAATGCTGGCTGCTTACCACACACAACCCTGGAAAAAAAAGGTGCCAACTCTTTCCATATTCAAGTACCAGGCACATTATGGTTCACAAATATAGGCTAATAATCAGCATGCAGATCAAATCCAAACCACCCCATTTTTGTTAATTATGTTTTACTGGAATAGACGGTCATATTCATTTCTATATTGTCTACAGCTATTTCCATGCTACAGCGAGCAGAGCTGACGAGCTGCATGAGAGACAGCACGCTCTGCAAGCCTGACATATCCTGAAATATTTGCCATCTGGGCCTTTACAGAAAGCTTCGTAGCCCCTGACATAGGCTGACTGGTTCGAAAATATTTTGGGACACCTCAAGACTTAGCCACCAGAAAAGCAGACGGACAACAGGAATAAAAGCAAAACTGTCTTTCAACCCCTGGAAATACCAACGTGTTTTTGTATAAAGAGAGTAGAGGAATCTTACAAAATTCCAAGACCTTCTGTCTAAAATGCTTATTCTAAGGGTCAACCAAATGCACTTGAACTGCCTGTCTCTTTATGTATCCAGAACTGTCAGGCAAGCCAAAAGAATCAGGAATAGAACAACTGCCCTCTAGTGGTATACAAGTGATATTAGGAAAGTTCTTAGAATTCTTTGATTTTTAAAAATTAGATGAAGACAATTAGAAGGTATTATGGGAATTATGCTATCCTATGCCAAACTTTGATGGGAATATTTAAAATATTCTTCTTCCAATTTGAATTCCAGCAATCTTCTACTTTCTGAGACTCCTCACATGAACCCAAGTCTGTGGGTTCCCCCTCTTTAAACAGAACAATTCTTGGTTCAAATGAAAACTTAAAAACAGAAGCTCATTAAAAAAAAGATGAGCTGTTCTGTTTGAAAGTGGACAGACATCTCCATCTGAATGTCTCATAATGTGTCAAATTCAACATGTTCCAAACAGAGCTCATCATCCCTTTTCTCTCCATCTAAACATAGGCATCCTTCTGCCATCCCCCCCATTAGTGAATGTCAGCTGGAAACTAGGGGTCATCTTTGCTGCCACATCTAATCAGTCACTTTATCTGGTCAATTTTACCTCTCTGACAGCTCTATCAGCCTCTATTTACTTCTCTCAATTCCAATTCCTTTTATGCAAAATTACCTTAATTGCATGTGACGATTATTGGAATATCTTTCTCAATCAGTTCTCCCAATCCAACCTCCATACTTCTGTCAGAGTAATCTTTCTAAAATGCATATCCAAGTAAATGACTATTAAATTTATTACTCATATTTTTCTGTATTACTGAAACATTTCCTAATAAAAACAAAATAATAAAATGCATATCCAGTCTTACCATACTCCTGCTGAAACCAACTAGCTCTTCTTGGCCTTAAAGACAGAGTCCAAACTCCTTTAGCATGGGCTTATGAACCTCTCTGTTCTGACCTGCTCTTGCTCACCTGTTTCATCTCTTTTTGTTATGACTATGACAAATTCATCTCAAGTTTAAAGGTATGTACTATGGATCCTATGTAATTCTTTTTGAGATAGACGTTCTTTTCTTTCATTGTATAAATGGAGATTAATTAGGTAAACTGCCCTAGGTTATAGAAAATCTATTGACAGACTGCACAAAAAAATGCCTGGAAAGAAGGCTGGAAGCAGAAGACAAAGACATAAGATGGCCTCATTATATCCATGGATTCTTTGTAGACCATGATTATATCGAATCCATCTTTAATTCTTCTGACACTTAATGGACAATGATTAAATGTCTGTTGAACAAATGAACAAGTGAATGAAAAACAAACTGATGAACATTATGAAGCATGCTTGAACTATTTGGAAATAATTTCTAACATAACTAGGAAAATTAGGATGTTGCAAAAAAAAAAAAAAAGATTTCTAGATCTATAGGTGCTCTAGTATCTAGACATGGCAAGGGCAATTTCTTTCTTTCTTTCTTTTTTTTTTTAAAGATTTTATTTATTTATTTGAGAGAGAGACAGTGAGAGAGAGCATGAGCGAGGAGAAGGTCAGAGAGAGAAGCAGACTCCCCGCGGAGCCGGGAGCCCGATGCGGAACTCGATCCCGGGACTCCAGGATCATGACCTGAGCCGAAGGCAGTCGTCCAACCAACTGAGCCACCCAGGCGTCCCGGCAAGGGCAATTTCTAATGTAAGATGATATTACTTAAATTAAAATATATTCGTAGTTTAGAATGAAAGAGAAAGTGCAAATACGTAATATTCTGATTTTTACCTTCCTGGCCTGCTCTTCAGCTCTTTCTTTTTTAATTTTTTCAAGTTCTGCAAGAAGAGCTGCAGTATCATCATCATCACTCTCCTCTTCAAAATCCTCATCTTCGTCTTCCTCCTAAAAAAGTATGATGATAGCCCGTGAGAAAATACATGTTATTCCTTATTTTTCCCATAGAAATTACACTCATCACATCTTTGGGGAAAAATTAATCTTCCTATATGGACAGATAAATGCACCTAAATATGATTAAAGTCAACCATCAACCAAAACATAAAATGAAGCCCTACAAACAAGCTTACAGAATTCTTACTAAAATGTCCCTGAGATGCTATAGAGATTGTAACAGCAAAAGTGTAACAAAGTATTCTTCAAGTTTACATGGTCAAAGGGGATTTACATATGAAAATATTTCTAAAATCAGACATGGAACACTTTACACTGATACATACTGTACAGACGTACATGGTGTATCATCCTGAGAGTCAAGCAATTTTACTAGCTCAAAAAAAAACAACTTTTAAGCAAGGAAATAAGGATAATCAAAAGTACAAAAAATGGTGCTACATTCTCAGAATACTTTCAAACAATTATTAAATCCAATTTAAAACTGGGTTCCCATTAATTACTGAGTTAATTATTTAATTCAATCTGTCAACTCTGGAATTAACTGCTGATACATGTACTTAGATGCATCCAATGAAAGGCCAGTCATGTTTTTCCACTCTATGTACAAAACTGCAAACTATAGAATTTAATGTTAATTAAAGCACTAATCCTAAAAAGAACTTCCACTTAGATCACTTCCCTTCCTAAGAAGAGGGAGCCATTAAGTTGCACTGAGTTGCACACCTAGAGGGGGGACCTTTGGTATCTAATGTGGAAAGGTCTCTAAGTTCGACTCTTAGGGGTGCTATTACTGATAAGAGACCCTAGAATAAAGAATGCCCTCTGGAGGTAGAGAATATGGTCAACTTCCAGGGTTTAGTATGGGGAATTATTTTTGGGAGAAGCTTTTCCTTTAATAGATCACTTTTTTATTTGGTTGTCCAGAGATCAAACTTTATCTTAAAGTTTAATTACTCTTGTGATGAATAATACTTTTTCTTTAAAAATCAACCATAAAGCTTAGCATTGAAGTCAGGACTACATTTGAATAATAGTAAGTAAAAATAAATATAGGCCACTTCTTAAAGCCAAAAAATAAAACAAGCATTTCAGAAAACATAATAAATGAATTACTATGTGGAGATCAACAGAGGAAGTAAAACATACATCCGTTAGAGGATCATCTGCATCAAGGTTGGCAGCCGGAATCTGGTCTAATCGAGGTTTCTTTGATACTGAAGAGGAGGTTGTATGTTCTGGGGGAAAACAAATATCACTTAGCTTACTAAAATAAATACTGTGTTTTTTGTAACATTTTAGGGACCTGTGGGAACAAAGAGCTTAGATTATAACCAAGACAGCACAGACAGGAACCACAGTGCCTGACATGTGCCCTTGGTCAACATTTGTTGAATGAATTAATGAAAGTATTGATTTTAATATGGGAACCATAGCCTCTCTGAGGAAATATAGGAAAAGAGTTTACATATGCTGAAAATATAAAAAAGATACTATAACTTATGCCTCTAGATGTGTTCCAAAAGCCAGTGACAAATATAGGAGACCCTCTGAGACAGAAAACACAGGGTCTCAACAAGTCTGGTTGCTGTCAACAGTCCAAACCTTTAGAGGTACCTGGGTGGCTCAGTCAGTTAAGCGTCTGCTATTGATTCTGGGTTAGGTCATGATCTCAGGGTCCCGGGAACAAGACCCACAGAGCAGCATCAGGCCTCCGGCTGGGTGTGGGTCTGCTTGAGATTCTCCCTCTGCTCTCTGTCCCTCCCCTTGCTCACATGTGCATGCGCGCTCATGCTCTTAAATAAATAAATCAATCTTAAAAAACAAAACAAAACAAAAAAAAACCACCTTTATGTAAACTGAAACAGCAGCTGCCAACTATCCCCAAATCATCCTGTTCTTTCTACTACAGCAGCACAAAGAGATGGAACTGGAATCAACCTTATTATCACTTCTAATCCAATCAATTAAGAAAGTGTTAACAATATCTTAAAGCAAATAATACTTAAAATTTACACCAACATTTTATTTTTTGATTTTTTAAAGATTTTATTTATTTGATGGAGATCACAAGTAGGCAGAGAGCCCGATGTGGGACTCAATCCCAGGACCCTGAGATCGTGACCTGAGCCTAAGACAGAGGCTTAATTCACTGAGCCACCCAGGCGCCCCTACACCAACATTTTAAAGCAAGCAAACAAAAATATTAATCAGTTCCAATTAATAAATGAAAGAAAAACTGTTTTCAACATAATTTCATGAGACAAATGTCTGGGGGCAGTGTTGGTACCTCGTGTTGGACGATCTCTATTTTTTTCTCTTGCAGCAGCTCGCTCTCTCTCTTCCAGCTCTCTCCTAAAGTCACGGTTGCGAACCTCTTCAGGGGCATCCTGAGTAGTTTGTCTCAAGTAGAAACAAATCAGCAAAAATGTTACTAAGAAAACACATGGCTGTAGCAATGGAAGACAATTCACAAAAAGCAACTCTGTTCTTTAGTCCCTCAAGTTTCAAGGTACTAAACAAGCCCATTCCCCTAAGGGGAAGGTTACAACAGGCATCTTGTAATGTTTCCAATATTTCAGATAACCCAAACTAGGTCACATATTTTCCCATAAGGCTGCAGATTAATTCAAATGTCTTTATTTTTTATTGGTGTATCAACTCAGGGCTCATTACTGTGACACTTTTAATCTCATATTGACTAGGGCTAATAGTGCACTGGCCCTCTGAGGTCATTGTTATTATGCCATATACATATGGAAATTCCCAGTTAACAGGATTTTCTGCATAAGTAATATACAATAACTTTTATAAAGAGCATAATTTTAATGTCAAACACTCTACTGCATTCTACTCCTATGAAAATAGATAATTTAGGTGATATACCCCAAACACGCTACAATGTCACGAGCATGCCATTTAATAGATTTAGTCTTGTCTTCTGAACAAGAGAATAAAAAGTCTTCATTACCTATATTTTATCTTTGTATGAGAAGGTAGGTCTCTACTCGAATACTGCTTTGAGAGTTGGCTCAAATCACCTTCTCCTTTTCCTCTCCCACCTCTCGCAGGTTCAAACGTTGGCCTCGCTGCTGTTGTCATCTTTTATGCTTTAAAGGAAAACTGTATCAAGTTATTTCCAAAATGAAAAACCCTCATTTCATAAAGTATTAATAAATATTCATTCTTGTGAAATAATTCCCAAAACTCACTCCCCCAATTACTTAAATAATCTCAAACAAAAGTACTGAAGAAAACAAATAACGAAGCTCAGGGTACAGAAGGAATACTCATGAAGATCTGAGTTTGTGTTCCTGCTCTCCTTCTGTCTCTGTGGCCCTGGGCAAGTGATCGAGATTAAGTTTCTGTGGAATGGGCAATGTCCCTCACAGGATTATTATGCGAATGGAAATGTCAAAGCCATGTAAAATTTGGTACTGCCACGACTGGGTTTTTGAAAAATTCTCAACCCTACTCCACCAGACGTCTCAAGGTTTGCATTTTATCTAAACCTCAATTCTCTGAAAACAGAAAACAGGCTAGTAACTACAAAAGCAAAAGTTGTTTTAAAGTCACTGACAAATACTGAGTGTCCTGGAGAAAACTGTGCTAAACTTTAATGACATTTACATGTGCAAAAATTCCCCAAAAATCTTTCGTTCGTCCAATTTTCTTCTATAGCAACCACTATAATAGAAATCAGATCTTTTGTAGGTTATAATGCTCAAGACAGGAAACTCACCCCCAAAGGATTCTGATAAGCAAAACTCAGGGACCTATTCCTTATTTTACTTTTGATCTGGGGCTGCCAGGTACAGTGCCTAGCAGATGTGGCGACTGAAGTCCCGTTAAGCGTCCAAACGGTGAGCGTGCAGGGAAGCTGGGGGAACCCGTACACTTCTCTAGATTTTTCAAAAAGGGAAAAGGGGTCTATGCGGAGGGAGAAACTGCGTTTCCTGCCGCTGGGGGCGCCGCCGCCCGCCCACACACTCCCGGATTTTTATCACTCCCGCCTCCCGGGGGCTCGCCCTCGGGCTGTTACCAGAAATTCGCTGACTCTTCACCCAAAGGCCCGACTCGTAGGGGGCTCGGGGGATGGAGGGGTGTGGACGCTGTTTAGCGCCGTCCGCAAAGCTTCCCTCGCGCTCAGCGCTCCGCGGCCGGCCGGAGACTCGCTGGGCTCTACCACCGCCCAATGCTCCGGGGCTTCCACCGCCCGCGCCCGGTTCTCTGTTGCCGACTCCGACCCCAACCTCCCGTCAACGCCCCACTAGGACGAGAGAATCAATCTGCCACCCTCCTGCCGCTCACGTCGGCCGAGGTCTAAGGCGACAGCCTCCGGAAATCATACAGACACCATTACGACTCATACCTCCCAGAAGCCTCTGCGTCCAGGGCCAGGGCCCAAGACCCGGAAGCAAACCCCAAGCTCTTTCACCGCACTTCAGAGGCAGAGACGGAGACCAATCCGCAGCAGGCAAGGTGGAAGTGGGCGTGACGACAACAAGGGGCGGGGCTGAAACGGCCCAGGGGGCGGGCATTTGAAATCACTGCTTTAGAGTAGACCCTAAACATCATTTTATACCTTCAGGAACCAATTACTTAATGTGTCTTCCGTCTTTCCCTTCCCCGACCCCCTCCCAGACTCCTTCATTCCGGTGCTGCGTGGACGGAAAGCCCCGGGTAGCCGACACCAGGTTCCCGGCTAGCGAGAGAGAGCGTAGAGAAGGGTTACACCGAACTGTGTAAATCCTACGGCTCCTGCTTTCTCTCTCCTGAGCTAGACCCAACAAGCCTAGAGAGCTGGGCTACGGAAAAACTAGTGTTTTCATTTAATTGGATATGAAGAAAGAACAAATATGTACGGGGGCAACCACGATCTTTACAAAGGTACCATTCCTGCAAAAATATTAGTCCTCAAAGCAAAGGTTGTATTCGTATTGTTTGTTAAAATTTCTATTTTTTAAAAAGCCTAAGTTCTAGTGGGAGGGGAGATGTCACTATTTAGAGATTCATTTATTAACCCGATTATGAGCGTTTAGAACGCTGGGCCCAACTGCCAGAAGCACGAGATGCAGTTATTACAAGATGGCTACTCAAGCGTTGGGTGAACTTTTAATAAGACAACGAACTGGGGGGAAAGAAATCACCGGTCATCCTTCCTCCCTTTCCCAAAAAGCACTAGGAGCAGGGCTCTTGTTTGTTTAGTCCATCTCCTTATCTCATGGTTTTTGACCACAGTAGATGCTCAATAAATATTTATTAAACAAATGAAAATTCAGCTCTTCCAACTTGGTTTCAAATGTAAAGAGCTCATAAAATTGAATTAAAAGCTTTATTTCCAGAACGCTTTGAAACTTATAATTTTTTTTAAAAGTAGAGCCCTTACCCTTATAAAGTTCAAGAGGAAGATCTTAATTTTGTTAAGGAAAGTATCTCTCCCCTGGTTTTTATACATCTCAGTAAAGGACACTACCATGTACCAGTTAGTAAACCAAAACCCCAAGGCTCCTAATTAAATTCCTTTTTCTTTACTCTTCACATCTGGTTTATTTGTAAGACTTGCCAATTTTACTCTCATTACCCTAAATTTCATTCCACTGCCACTACCCTAGTTCAGGCCACCAAGATTTTTCACCTGGATTGCAATTGCTCCCTAATGGATCTTCCTGCTTCCACTTTGGCCCACATACAGTTAATTTTGCATGTAACAATGAGGGTGATCTTTGAAAATTATGAATTAGGGAGTGTTACTCTCCTGCATAAAAGCCCACTGCACTTAGAATAAAAGTCAGATTCCTTAATGTGTCCTGAGACCCTATGGAGTCTGGTTCCTGCCTGTCTCCCTGACTTCATTTTTATTCAGACACTCTCTTACGTATTAAACTCTAGCTACAGCCAACAGGGTGTTTCTGTTTCACAAACAAGGATAAGATTTCTTTGCACCAGGTTTTCTCTGTTGCCTGTGCCTCAAGATAACTGTGGTAATCTCCTTCAAGCCTCAGCTCAAATGTCACCTGGTCAGTGAGGCTTTCTCTGACCTCTTCATCCCTCCTGCGCAAAACCCCCCCTCCACTGCCCTGCACCCCTGACATGCAAATACCATCATGTGGCCCTGGGTTTTGTTTTGTTTTGTTTTGTTTTTTGTAGTACTGAACTCTACCAAAATATATTCTGTTTATTGTTTCTCACCTTGTTTCTTCTCCAAGACGCAGAACAACAGTCATTTAAGAGAAAGGGATCTATAGCCTGACTTGGTACTTAATTCCAGGTGTGCCTTTTCCTGACTGTTCAACCTTGCCAGAAAGGGAAAGTTATTTTCCCTTTTTGTGCCCTCAAGTGTCCATTGCATAAAACGGGGATAATTCTAGTCTTTACCTCTTATTGTTATGATAAGGCTTAAATGAATGAATACTTGTAAAGTGCTCAAAACAGTCTCAGCAAAGAGTAGTTGCAAAATTAATGTTAGCTATTACTATTATTAATATTATTTTATTATTATTGTCTATCTTCCTATTCTATTAGAACATAAGTTCCAGGAAAGCAGGAACCTTGTCTCTCTTGTTCACTGGTGTATCCTCTGCATATAGAACAGTGCCTGGCACATAATAGGTGCTGAGTAAGTATTTGTTGAATGAATGAGTGAATGAATGATTGATGCACTCTGAGGTGGAGGAATGAAGTAACAAGGGCAAGTGGGCACACAGTTACAGAAGATACCCCTGGTTTTGATGTTCCAACTCCCCTTATTAGCCCCGAGTCAGTCATGCTGATTCATTTCTCTCTTAGCCCACCACCTAATCTTTGGATCACCATGATTAAATAATCACCCGACATACAACATGATCAGCCCACAAAATGAAAAGCTTTGACTTAAAACAGTCTGAAAGTATTAATTAGAAAACAAACTTAAAAAGCTTTTCCTTAAGTGATTTTAAAGTACTAATAAATGAAACTAAAAGCCTTTGACTTAAATGGTTCGAAAATATTAGCAAAAGAAACTAAAAGTTTACCAAAAACTTAAAATTCACCTTATTAGCTATCTTTCCTAGCAAAAATCATATATAGCCTCCCAAGAATTCTCCTTTGAAACCCATTACCACAGAAATCCAGTTGTGCCCTAAATTCTGCCTGCCAAACCACTTATACTCTTCTAATTGTTTTATTTTCCTGCTCTGCAATGATAGAATTTCCCACATTCCCTTCTTTCTTCAAATCTACGCCCCTCTTCCACCCTCTTTTCCCTTCTCATCCTCTTCCTGAGTAATGGATGATCTTCTGACTTCTCTGGGAAAATAAAAGTTCTTAAATAAGGATTTCTCATGTGCTCTTCAGCAGATCTAGCAAGCTGCCTATGACTGTGCCCATACCCTCAGCTTTCTGTGGGTTAGCAGAGAGAGATGAGGTGACCTAAGCCCTCTCCCTTATGGTCTGGGTCCCACTCCCTCTAATCTTCTTATTAACTGGCATCCTGCTATATTTTCTCTCTCCTGTAATCTATGAAACCATCCCTTCTAGATTGTCTTACCAGGTTTTGGATATGATGTAATATAGCTTAACCTTAAAAACTCCTTCATTTTAATGACAAAGGTAGGATTTTAATTCAGTGTGAAAAGGATGTTTTATATAATAACTATGTTTGCAAAACTGACTATCCTTGTAGCACGATGTAATGTAGGAGTTCCAGCTTCAGAGCTTCCACAGACGGGTGCCTGTGTGGCTCAGTGGGTTAAAAACCTCTGCCTTTGGCTCAGGTCATGATCCTGGGGTGCTGGGTTCAAGCCCCACGTTGGGCTCTCTGCTCTGTGGGTGCCTGCTTCCTCCTCTCTTTGCCTGCCTCTCTGCCTACTTGTGATCTCTCTCTGTCAAATAAATAAATAAAATCTTAAAAAATTTAAAAAAAAAAGCTTTTACAGACACTATGTCCTGCTGAATTAAATATCCAAAAGGAAAAAAGAAACCTTAAAAATCTAAGAAACTTAAGAACTAGTTGTATAGCCTAGAGTTTGTAAAGATCGTTTGAGCAAGGCAGAACACCTAAGAGCTATAAAAGAATTGTAAAAATTTATCTATACAAAATTTTAATATTTTTGCAGAAGATGTTCAAAACAAAGTCAAAAGATGAACAGGTAAATTTTGTAATGCCTATAATGTATAAAAGGTTACTACTACTGCTACTATTAATACACTAATATAACATACTAATATACTAATATATCAAAATACAAATAACCCAATTTAAAAAATGGGCACAGAATATAAACCGGCCATTCAAAGAAATCAATTCCAAAGAAACAATAAGTATAAAATACATGCAACCTCCCAGTGAGGAAAATGAAAGTAAACCAATAATGAATTATCACATTATAGTATCAGATTGGCAATAATTTTTAAATATTAACAATACAATTGTATGGGATCAGGAGAAAAGGGGATCTAGTTAGACAACAGGCATTGGCTCCCTATTTCTCTCTTAGTAAAAATAAAAGGTGCTCACAGTGACCTGCAAGACTCTCCCCTACCTAACTGATTTCCTCTCTTCCTCATGCCTCTCTAGGCTACATGCCTTCCTGGTGCTATTTGCTCATAGCTCCTGCCTTAGGGCCCTTGCATTAGTTATTCCTTGGCCAAGAGCCCTCTTACTTGTCTTATTCAGGTCTCTGTTTAAATGAGGTCACCCAACCGTGACAGCCCTATTTAAAGTTGCGACCATCCTCCCCTTTGGTCCCCCAACATCCTGTACTCCTTATCTTGCTTATTCTGCTATGCTTTTTTTTTTTTTTACATAGCATGTATCATCTTCCATGATCCTGTGTAATTTAAGTTATGTGTATTATTTCCTTCTCTACCTATTCCATGTAAAATACAAATTCTACCAGAGCAGAATCTTTGTTTATCCCAGTGATGTAGGCCAAGCATCTAAAATAGTGCCTGACACCAAGAGGTGCCCACAAATTTTTTCCAAATAAGTAAATGAATGAATGGATGGATGAATAAATGAGTGAGATGGTGAGTGAATGAGTTTTAAGAAGAAAAAAATCACATTTTGATGTAAAAAGTTGTTGCCTTAATCTCTTTTATATTTTAAAGGAGAAAAAAGTAATTTACATTCGGCTAGTCTGAAATCCAGGTTTGACATGAAGATACGTCAAGAAAGATGGTTTCTTTTCAGGAAAGAATCACTAAATGAGAAGTCATATGGCTATCAGGCTACATATGTATTATCAAAATTCTAATTCGGTCAGCCCTACCCCCAGTCCAATTACAACTGTAATTTAACCCAACCTCCCTCTTCTTTCAATTGAATCATTGTCCCCAATTCCAGTAAACCCTCTTGTTTACCAAGTTACCAACCCACAAGCTGAAAACTTTACTTGAAAATGTTTCCTTGAGGCTTTTAATAAGAAAGGGGAAAAACCCAGTGGTCACAAGTCAGAAATCACATTTAAAAGTAAACATAAATATATAAACATAATGGCATTTGTTTAAATTTTTTAGGTAAAAAATGATCAATTTTCTAAGACAAAAGCTGAAACTTTGTTTTGACAAGAATAGGGAAAAAAAGTAGCTTGCCTTACACCAACAAATTCCTGATTTTAAATGAAGGTGCTCTGGGGCCCGGACAGATGACCCAGCTTCAAAATGAAATTTGCTGCTGGTCCAGGCTAGCTTACTAGATAATAGTACACTTTAACCACCTTTTACATAATCTGAGCATACGGCTACCTCATTAGTTGGCCAGCCCATAATTATCTAGATAGTTAAAAATGAACATATTAAAAAACAGTTAAAACTAAGCAACTAAAATGGGGAAAAATAGGCATACCAGGCAAATTCTAAGCAATTCCAACCAAAAACTATGTAGCAACATGAATTATCAAAAGGATTTTTTAAACAGAATAGCATTAACAAGGACATGAATAGGGCCATCTTTATCGAATCATAAAGAAAAATCCACTAGGAAAATATTATGGTCATGAAAATGTATGCAACTATTACATAGTCTGGAAAAATAAAGCAAAAATAAAGAATTAAAAGGAAAAACACAATTACAATGGGAATTTTTTTAAAGGACGTTTTTGTCAGATTGATAGGTCAAGCAGACAGATTAACAACATTGATGCATTGTGTGTATAGATAAATATCCTTATTGCATTTATATATGCATATATATTTATATATTGCATTTATAGGTTTATAGATTTATAGAAAATCCTTTAAAACAAGAGAACACACATCATATTTAATAAACATTGAAGATTTACAAATTTTAATCAAATAGCACCCAAATAAGTTTCAATGAATGCCTATATATATTTCTTAATGATAATATTTAGTTTTGAAAATTTTGAACTTTATGTAAAGTGTTCAAAATGTTTATATGAATGAATTGTGTATATTGTGTAGCTGTAGTAGACTACATAGAATTTCATTGTGTAAAAATACACATATATGTTATTTATTCTAACAGTTGTGTTTTCCAGTATGGGTGTTACAAATAAGGCTACTATGAACCTTCTTATGAATGTGCAGAGATGCATGTGTGTACATTTCATTTGTATATATCCCATTCTTGTTCTTGTTCCATAGTTGCACCACACTTGATACTATCCAGCTTTCCACTCACCTGGTGGGTGATAGTAATCTCTTAGTGAGGTCTGAATTTGCATTTTCTTGATTACCAATCACTTTACATATGTTTAATGTCCATTTGGATTTCTTTTGTGACGTATCTCTTTAAGTCTTTTTTCTATTGGTTCCTCGGAGCTCTTAATACCTTAGACGTCAGTTCTGTCACTTGTTTGTGCTACATGTGTATTTTCCATTTCTTGGCTCCTCGTTTTGGTATATTTCGACATATAAAAAGTCTTTAATATTTGGGTATTTTGATTGATTGGTCTTTTCCTTTCTATTTCGTGCATGGTATTGAGAAATCTTCCCTACTTTACAGTTATATAAATATTCTTGGATATTATTTTCTGAAAGTCTTATAGTTATAGCCTACACAGTCCCACTAGGAATTCATTTTTGTGCATAGTGTGACAGAGGGGGCTTGAAATCTGGTAAAGCAAGTCTTCTAGTCTTGTCTCTCTTTTATGATTCCTGGCCCTTTGTGCCTCAATATAAAGTATGTATGTTCTACAAAAATACTTTTGGGATTTTGATTAGAATAACATTGAATCTATTGATCAATATAAGAAGAATTGACAATTCAACAATATTGAACCTTTAAATCTATTAATACGTTATGTCTTTTGATTCACTTAAGTCTACTTTAATTGCCTCTAAGTAATTTGTGTTACTATCTTTACAGAAGTCTTGCAAAATTTTGTTAGCTTTAGCCTCAGCCGCTTAATTTTTAATACTATTGTAAATGGCCTTGTTCTTAAATTTTGCTGTCTAATTGGTGTTGGTATATATAAATTGTTTTTTATATATTGCTATTTTAAATTCAGAGACCTTTCCAAACCCTCTTATTAATTAAAATAGCTTATTTATAGGTCTTTTGGATTTTTCACATATGCAGTGATATCTGGGAATAATGACAATTTGTTTCTTCCTTTCCAATCTTTCCCCTCCCCCTCTTTTTTTTCTTTGATGTCTTATGTTGGATAGGACATCCAGGGCAATGTTGAATAAAGAAATCACAATCATCCTTGTCTTTTTCCTGATCAGAAAGGAAAAACTTTTAACTTTTCCTTCTTAAGTATGATGTTTCCTGAAGGTTTAGGGTAGATGCATTTTATTCAATAAAATTTCCCTAAAATTTTTAGTTTGCTAAATGGATGGTGAGTTTTATCACTTTCCTACATCTAGTGAGGTTCTCTTTTATTCTGTTAGTGTGTTACATATTAATTTTTTTTTGCTTAACTGTCAACCTTTCATTCTTGAAATAAACCCATCTCGATCATGATGAATTTATTGCAGGAATCAGTTTACTCAAATTCTCTTTAGGACTTTTATATCTATGTTCGTAAGTGAGATTAGCCCATTATGTTCCTTTCTCATAGTGTCCTCGTTGGAGACTTATATCATAAAATTTGTAACATAAAATGTGTTGGAAATTTGTCTCTTTGGGGAAATTTGTTTAAGGTTGGTGTTATTTCTTCTTTGAATGTTTGGTAGAATTTGCTGATTAGGTCATCTGGGCTTCGAATTTTCTTTGTGAAGAGAGTTATAGATGTACTTAGTGTTCTAGTTCTTCTTGTGTCCATTTTGTTATTATGTTTTTCTAAGAATTTGTTTTATCTGAATTTTAAAATATATTGATTGGGTTAAAGTTGTTTATACTACCTTTTTCCTTTTTTTTTTTTAAATGTCTGCCATTGTTATAGTGATGATTTTTTTATCTTTAGTGATATTGGTTATTTGTGCCTTCTATTTTTGGTCTTTGCTGTTTTCACCAGACGTGAGGAGCCTGGGTGGCTCAGATGGTTAAGCATCTGACTTCAGCTCAGGTCATGATCCCAGGGACTTGGGATCCAGTCCTGCATCGGACTCCTGGCTCAGTGGGGAGTCTGCTTCTCCCTCTCCCTCTCCCTCTCCCCCTTTTATGCTCTTTCTCTCTGTCTCAAATAAATGAATAAAATATATAAAAAAAAAAACTCTTTTCACCAGAGGTTTGTCGATTCTATTCAGCTTTTCAAAAAAACCAACTTTTGGTTTTGTTCATTCTCTCTATTTTATATTGGTTTTATATTTCATCAATTTCTGGTTGTATTTTTATTATTTTCTTCTTCTACCTTTTTTTTTTTTTTTTGCTTTTTTTCTAACTTCCTGAGATGGAATTTTTCAGACTTCTTTTGTTTCCTTTAAATCTTCCTTTTAATACGTTTTACCAGTATCCCACAAGAAATGCAGAATACCCATAAAGTAGTTCCTAATTTCATCTTTATTTCTTTCTGATTAAAGGTTTGTATAGAAATTTATTTTTAATTTGATAAAATTGAGTGTTTTCTACATGTCTTTTTAGTATTAATTTTTAACTTTATTGTTTCTAATTATGTCCTGCCTGCTTTTAGCCCTTTGACATTTGTTAAAACTTGTTTTATTGCCACAGTTTTATGGTCAATTTTGTAAAGTTTCCATAGTGCTTGAAAAAAAATTACATTTTGTGGTTTGGGAGTATAAAGTTTGATATATGCCCATTAGGTCAATTTTTAGATTGCATTGTTCAAATATTCTATATTGTTCTATATTCTATACGATGTATATTGTTCAAATATTCAAATATTTGGTCAGTTAGTAGAGTCCTGGTTTATGTCTATCTTTCTTGGGTCCCTGTCACTCTCAAAAGTGTGTCAGATTAGGTGATAAATGATATGATGTAATTTAAAGTTAAGAACCACTCTTAATAAAATCTGAAATAAATGCAGAATTTCTACTAAATCAGTAAACATTCACTATTTTACTAGAGATCATATCTAATTATGTAAGACTTCCATTCCTGTCCAGCTCAAAAAAAAAAAAAAAAAAAAAGAAAGAAAGAAGAAAAAAGAAAAAAGCTATGACTACTGGAAAAGAAGAGAAATAATTTTTGTGGGTTTTTTTTTTTTTTTTCCGTAAAATATCACCATCTGTGTGGAAATACAGAACACTCTAGAGTCAGTGGTCAGGCTAGTATAACTAACAGGAAAAAGAGGTAAAAGTGAAACAATATATAGTTTAAAAATAATGAAAATTAACAGAAAAAAGTGTCATCACAATACACTCAAAAAACTAAGATGATCTTAAGAATGTATCTAAAGCAACAGATACATTATGTATAAAATTCTGAAACTCTTTTGAAATATGTACAAGATCTGAGTAAATGGAGAAATACCAGTTAATGAATGGGAATTCTCAGTATGGGAGCTATGTGTACCTCAGATTTTTCTCTAACTCATAAAATTTCAATTCAAATCAATAGGATTTTTGCAGAAACTGAAAAATGTGTCCTAAAATTAATGCTGAAATTTAACTCTACTAATCTACCCAAATTAATTCTGGAAAAGTACATAGGGACTTGCCTTACCAATTATCAATAGTAATTGTAAAGCTATTATAATTGAAATGGTGTAGGCTCAGCACAGAAATGGGCCACTTGATGGACTTGAATGGAAAGTTTAGAAAGAGATCCATGCTTATAATGGAACTTGGAATATGAGAGTGGAGGATTCCAACTCAGTGGGGGAAATGGTGGTAGACAATTAGATTTCTTAAAAAAACAAAAGCAAAAATAACAATATATATCCCTACCTCCCAACTGCAGTGACACAACATTCTAAATGAATGAAACAGATAAAGATGAAATACAAAGAAAACAAAAGAAAATTAAATCTTTGTGACTTCAAGAAACAGTGGGTAACTTAAACAGGGCATAAGTAAACAAATCATAGTGGAAAAGATTAACAAGTTTTATTAAGTTTGATTTTTCAAAATAACTAAAACCGCCATAAGCAAATTTAAATAGAGATGGTAGGATGAGGTAGGATACTTACACCAATACAGTAGACATAGCATTGGTATCACTTTTAAAGACATTTAAAGAATTTAAAGAATTCTTACAAAATCAGTAGAAAAACAAAACTAACTGAAAAAATGAGCAAAGGATGTAACTGGTAATTCATAAAACTGAAACCCACAGAAGGTCAATAATCAATGAAAAAGCATGTCACCTCATCAGGAAACAAGCCCACACAATAAAATAAAAGGGGATATGTTACTTTGCCAATCAGATAGTTAACTAAAGCTTTGACATTATCAAGTGCATCTGGGGGTATGGAGAAATTCTCTTCCTCTGCTAGTGCATATGTTAATTATGAAAATCACTAGGTAAAGCAATTTGACCATGCCTAATAAAATACAAAATGTACTTTCTGTATCACCTAAAAGTATGTCCTAGATAAATTTTCACATACAATTTTTAAGAACACATGTAAAAGGTTTTTAATGCAGCATTGTTTATAATAAAAAACAGTGGAAGTAATCTAAATACCAACTAATAGAGAAATGTGTTAAATATATTCTTATGACAGACTATATACACATATATATGTATATATGAATTGAAATAATGTTGAATTTAAAAATTGAAAAAATAGCATATTTGTAATGAAATTTATATAAAATAACAGATACACAAAACAATACTTCATATTATTAGTTGATACACAACACATATACACATACAAGTGAAAAGACATCTACCAATCAGAAATGCACCAAATTCATAATTGTTGTTGTTTATGGGGCTGGAGAGGAAAAGCAGATTAGGATTTGGGGTTTACATCATCTGAAACATTTATTTCTTCTATTTAAAAATACTTGAAGCAGGAATAAGATTCTTTAGGATGTCTGTTCTCACTACTTCTATTCAACATACACTGAAGATTCTAATCTAGGGCATTTAGGCAAGAAAAAAAAGGCATCAAAGTTGGAAAGGAAGAAATAAAATTATCTTTATTGACAGATGGCATGATTTTGTATAGAGAAAATCTTAAGGAACCACTAAAGGACTACTAGAATGAGTAAGTTCAGCAAGATTTCAGGATGCAAGACCATTATATAGAAATCAGTTGATTTCTGTACACTAGCAATGAGCAATCTGAATTGAAAATGAAATTAAGAAAACAATTCTGTTTGCATCAAAAGAATAAAATGCTTAGGAGTAAATTTAACAAAAGTGCAAGATTTCTACGTTGGAAACTACCAAACATTAAAGAAGAGCTAAATAAATGGAAAGATATTCCATATTCATGGATCAGAAGACTTAATTTTGTTAAGATGGCAGTACTTTCCAGATTGATCTATGAGTTCTGTACAATCCTATTAGAATTCCTTCTGTGCCCCCCCCAACCATGGAAACTAAAAGTTGATATATAAACACAATGACTTGGAGTCGCCAAAACAATCTTGAAAAGGAACAAAAAATTTAGAGGACTCACACTTCCTGATTTTAAAACTTACTATAAAGCTGCTATAATTAAGACATTGGTATGAGTGTGTGTGTGTGTGTGTATGTATATATATGTATGTATACACACACACACACACACACAATTAAATGGAATGAAATTGAGACCCCGAAATAAACCTTTACGTATATGGCCAGTTGATTTCAACAAAGGTTTCAAGACAATTCAACAGTGAAAGAATAGTTTTTTCAACAAATGTTGCTGGAACAATGGATATCCACATACAGAAGAATGAGTTTGGATCCCGACCTCATGCCATATACAAAAATTAAGTCAAAATTGATCAGAGACCTAAATGTAAGCAAAAACTATAAAAGTCTTAGAAGAAAACAGGATTATATCTGTATGACCTTGGGCTAGGCAAAAGCACAAGCAATAAGTTGTACTTCATCAAAATTCAAATCTTGTCCACTTCAAAAGACATAAGAAAGAGAAATGATAACCCACAGACTGGA
Organism: Enhydra lutris kenyoni; assembly: GCF_002288905.1. Classification (NCBI taxonomy): domain Eukaryota; kingdom Metazoa; phylum Chordata; class Mammalia; order Carnivora; family Mustelidae; genus Enhydra; species Enhydra lutris. The sequence continues at coordinate 6,611,142 of NW_019154121.1, read as the reverse complement.
AGAAAATATTTGCAAATGATATATTCAACAGGGACTTAGAACCAAGACATATAAAGACCTCTTATAACTCCATAATAAGACAACTCAAAAAATGAGCAAAGAATTTGAATAGAAATTTCTTCAGTAAAGATACACGAATGGCAATGAACATAGGAAAAAATGCTCAGCATCAAATTAGTCAATAAGGAAAGACAAATCAAAACTACAAGATACTTCATACGAACTAGAAGTACTATTTAAAAAAAGACAATAACAAGTGTTGGTGAGAATGTTAAGACAAGGATGCTCATATATTGCTGGTGGAAATTTAAAATGTTGCAGGCCCTTCAGAAAAACAGTGTAGCAGTTTCTCAAAACATTAAACCATAGGTGTTACAATGTGATCCAGCAATTCCACTCCCAGGTATCTACACAAGAAAAATAAAAACATGTGTCCGCACAGAGTCTTGTACATGAATGTTCATAACATCCTTATTCATAATAGCCAAAAGATGAAGACAACTTAAATGTTATCAACAGATGAGTGGATAACTAAAATATGGTATATTCATAACAATGGAATATTATTCAACCATAAAAAGAAACAAAATACTGATACATGTTGCAACAGGGATGAACCTCAAAAACCTGCTAAGTGGAACAAGGCGGACACAAAAAACTTCATATGATCTATATATATGAAATGTCCAAAATAGGCAAATCTATAGATAGATTAGTGGTTGCCTGGAGCTGAGGGTGGAAATGGGTTATGACTGAAAATGGGCATTAGGTTTCTTTCTGGAGTGTTGCAAATGTTCTAAAACTAGATTATGGTAATAGTTGTACATCTTTGTAAATATACCAAAAATTATTGAATTGTACACTAATCATGGATGAAATATTTGTTCTGTAAATTATATCTCAATAAAGCTGTTTTTTAAAAAACGCACTTGAAGCAAATATGACAAAATACTAAGAATGTCAATTCTGTTTGGAATGCAAATTTGGTTTATGCAATTTTCTCTGTTATTTAATGTTTCTCAAAAACAGAAAATTAAATTCCTGAGCCCCAATTTCAAATGAAATTGATACATCAATTTAAAGTTTTTCACCATACTCTTACCTTCAGGTATTGACAGTTGCCCTATCCCCAAAGGAAATGACTGGATCCCTGTCAGAGCATTCTCAGTGAAGCTTACCAGTCATACATAGCAAATGCAACTCTTCAGTGCCTGACTCTTAAACATAAGGCAAGAATAACTATGAGGAAAGCACTTAACATGAAAGACAGAAACCAAAACATCGTGAAAGGGTGAATTCAGGGGAAAGAGATACAATGTAGAGAGCAATCGAAACTTTTAAAGATCCCTAAAATTAATACTTCTAGAGAGAGAAGAGAAAACCTACAGGCATGGAAAATATCAGAAATCCATAGTAAAATGAATATTCAGAGAGCAAAAAAGAATTTCTGGACATTAAAAATAATTGCTAAAAGATTTGGAAAATAAAATATAACAAAAAACCAAAAAGATGGAAAATAGGAGAAAAAATAAGAAAATGAGAGGATCAGTCCAAGAGGTTTAATAACCAACTAGTTGTATTTCCAGAGAGAGAGAGAGAGAACTGAATATGTAGTGGGAAGAAATATATTAAAGAAATGGCTATCAGAAAGTTTCACAGCAATGAAGAACATGAGTTTCTATATCAGAAAGTCTAGCTCAATAGTTGACAAAAAAAAGACTTACAAATCTTATCTTAATGAAACCTCTGAAAATAAGGAGCAAAGAAATATCCTAAAAGTGTCAAGAGAGTAAAAACAGGTTGCACAAGAAGGATCAGAAAACACATTGGTTTTGGATTTCTAGAAGCTAGAATTCAATGGAGAAGTTTCATCTTCAGAATCCCAAAAGAGAAAAGTAAAGGTAGGAAAAAAAAAAAAAAAAGACCTTTTCAGGCATGCAAAATTTAGTAGACAGTTGTTATATTTGTGACCAACTTTGAATTCCCTTCTTAGATTTGGGGAAATTCACATATTAGGACCACTGCCTTGCCAAGTTTGAAGCCAGAACTCAATTATCCAAGATCTGTTTCAGCAAAGACATAGACATATGACCTAGGCTCTTCCCACCAGACACTTCCATGAAGACCTCAATTTGAAGAAATGTGAGAAAATTGATTTTATGCAGGATCTGTTCCTGGAGGAGGTGGTGAGAGACAGATTTCAGAGGCAGCCGTGCCACAGACTGTAGTTGGTAAGGTCCATTTCTCATGGTCTTTAGTACCTTGGACCAAAGAAAGTATAGCAATACCTTAATATAGATTGTTGGATAATTTGGGTATTGTTCCTAGGAGCACAGTCTCCAAAACCTATTCTCTGGTCCTTCTGGAGATTTTGTGAGCTACTTAATAAATTCTAATGTAACCTCAAAGGATGATCCTGGTGGGTATGCTCCACCAACCCAAGGGAGTAAACCTGGAAAAAATACTGGGACAAGAGGAAACCGGGGTCTAACATAACAGGGAAGGAGAATCCCAGGATTATGATAAATAGAAACCCCAGGCTGCAGACTATGCTGTGGTCTAAAGACTAAGCAGTCCAGATTCAAGTACGCATATGGAGGGCTCTAGGAAGACTATTTCTGAAGAGAGAAATCTGACTTAATACCTGATGTGTTTTGTGTATTTGGAAGATATTTATACTGCTGGAAATGAATTTGGGAATGAATAAATACATATAAAACCAAGCAAATGAAACAATGAGACAGTTACTAACTCCCCAATGAATAAAATTATGTGGAAATGCACTCATAGTGTATGACGTGACTCCACTGTAACTAGTTTTGCACGGTAAAAATACAGACTTGATTTAACTAAAAAAACTGATACAACTGTACGAGAGGATAGGGTAGGGAAGGTCTGTGTTGGGATGGAGCATAAGAGAGTTAAATCTACATCTTTTATAGTATGACTGTCTATAATATCCAAAACTAAAAGTCTAGAAATATTGGAAAAAGAAAATGCAAGAAACAGCTAAAATATTTAAAGAGTGATTGGGGGAGTGGGAATGAGGGAGAGGAAGTGTACTGGTCCGGGTTCTTTAGGTGCATTATACAGAATTCACTGTTTTAGGGCAAATGTTATTTTTCCCCCCAAGCATTAAGTAGTTTAGAATCTTTGGGAAAATCCAAGAACCAGACTTACATACTACTCAAGAAATGTATTTAGGGGTGCCTGGGTGGCTTGGTTGGTTAATCCCCTGACTCTTGGTTTCAGCTCAGGTCATGATCTCACAGTCATGAAACAGAGCCCCACGTTGGGCTCCATGCTCAGCACAGAGTCTGTTTGAGATTCTCCCTCCCTCTCCATACCTCTCCCGCTTGTTCTCTCCCTCCCTCCCTCTCTCTCTCAAAAAAAAAAAAAAAAAAAAGTATTCAAAATTTATTGTAGTTCAAAGAAGCATGTTTGCCTCAAAACTCCATAGAATGGCTATGTCCTGGAGATAAGGGATTCAAAAAAGACTTCTGGCTCCTGCCTCTCTCTGTTGTTAGATACCACTGTATCCATGTAACAGAGGAAAGTAAACAGAAAATACTCTAATGAGGTTAATATTCCAATGTTCAATGTATGTCACAATGAAATCATAATGTGACTTTTTTTCATAATGTGACATTTAAGTTGATTTAAAGGGCAAGTCGTCCCTCCAAAATAAAATAAGAGTCCAAGTCCCAATCTGTCACAATTTAATCTATGCTATTCATGCCTGACATTTCCTACCATGAGTCTTCTCTATGTCCAAACTCCTGAATGTTCCTGAATAGGAACTAGACACCAAATATTAGCATTTGAGGCACAAAGTGTACAGGAAAAGTCCTCTTTACCTTCTCTTTTCCATGCACTTTATCAAGAGGAGAATGTTGAAATTTGTGGGGCAGAAACATACAAATATCTTGGAAAGAGAAGCAAGCACATCTCATGGAAGGAATTTATGACTTTAGACAAGTACCCATTAGAGGTGAAAGCTAACTGTCAAGTAGAACATTCTGGAGAACTCCCACTTCAACAGTTTGTATTAAGCACCAAATACATTGCCCAGACATATAGTTGGTGGGGAGGCCTAGGGTTGGTGGGGAAGGATCTCTCAAGGAAGGTGTTTGTCTGGAAGGCAGGGGTTATAACTTAGAGAAGTTAGGGAGGAGGAGCATAAAGGGTCAGTGATAGAGAATGTGACTGAGCCCAGGGTTTGGGTTAGGTATATTGAGAGATATATTGGGGAAAACAAAAAGATATAAAAGTAGTGGTTTAAGCACACTCACTTGCTCCCTCCAAAACTCCAATGAAGTAACAATAACAGGATTTTTGGTTCACAAAATAATTTACAAAGAGAGAAAAATGGTAAAGGAGATAAGATAGTAGTAGAATTTAAAAACAGACAAGTAGAAACTGATTTATCAAACCCTGTGAAGTTGAATCCTAAATTGGCAGTGAGGAAAGCCAAGAGGCAATGCAATTATCTCTACAAAACCCAAAAGGCTTAGGATTTCTTGAAAGTCTGTCTAAGAAGCAGCTAGAACCTCAGATCCCCTCCCTCCCTTTAGGAACAGTTTACTGTTCCACTCTTACCTAGGCTTCATTTTCTAGACTAGGTGAAAAAGATGGTCTCTGGACTGGCAATTTCCAGCATTTGTTGAGTGTGGTTGTTACAGGGAAAACAAGCTGACCTAGCAAACTTTATAAGTTGGTATTAGAAATGTCAGGACACTTTTTCCATGTGGTAGGAAAGCCGGGCCTGTCCCCTCCAAGAGGAAGATTGGAAGATCCATCACTCTTGAATATGACAGCCCCCCAGATACCAGCATTGGAGGCTCACCCAAGAAGCAACCCAGACAGATCATCATGTAGGAAAACATAATCGCCACGCACTCTGAGGTTCTAAACGGGTTTTTGTGTTACATTCTTCTATAAACCACTTACTAAGGATCACCAGATATTTGAGGAAAGCCTTAAACCTGAAAGATAGAAACTGAAACAAAAAAATTAATAAAAGGAAATTTCAAAGAAACACAGACCATGCAGGGGGGGAATAACTCTTCAAAAGCCATTGACATTTTAATATTTTCAAAGAGATAGAAGAAATGCAGCCATGAAATAAGAACAGACAATAAGACACAAAGAGGGGGGTAAAAGAAGCTACATACACACACAAAAAAAGAGATAAAAAAATGACCTGTTGGAAATTAAAATTTTGAGAGAGATAGAAAAGACAACAGAAGGAGTTTGGGAAGGTAAAGATAAGGATGTTTTTTAGAAGACAAAGCGTAGTAATAAAAGGACAGAAAACTGACAGAAGAACAGTTACAAAAATTAAAGGTCCAATCCATGAGGTCTGACATCCAAATAACAGGAGTTCATGTACAGAGGAAAAAAGTAGAGGAAATAAGAAATAACTTAAAAATTTTCCTTAAACCAAAGAACCTGAATTTGGAGATTGGGAAAAAATTAAGACCACTAGAATAAAGAAAAGCTCCTGTAAACTTGAGAAAAAGAGAGAAAACACAATAAACAGGGTATATTTAAAGGACCAAGTATCAGGTTTGCATCTGCCTTATTCCTCAAACCATCCCTACAAAACAATAAAACAAGTTAATATAACATTAAAAAATACAGAATTAAATGTATAATTCAAATCAGAGTTAGAGGTACAATTAACATATATAAATGAAAAAAAAAAGATAATATTTATCTGTGCCCAGATGACTAAGTAATTTTCTAAAAGATGTAAAAGACAATACAAAAGATAGACTCAACAACATAAAACACTGAAATATATGTCAAAAACACTTTAGATTAAATAAAATTAAAGAAGTATAAAGAAATGGCAAACTGAGAAAAACCTATGAATGTACCTAACAGGGTTTAATATGTAAATTTTTCATATGAGCAGTAGGTAAAATGTTCATATAGGTAGATGAGAAAAAACACTCAGGCCCTATTAGAGTAAAATGGGCAAAGGATATGAACCAATTCATATGATGAAATGCAAATGGCTCCTAGTCACGAAAGAAAAAAAATCAGCCTTCATGGTACTCCAAGAAATGTAAATGAAAACTTGAGCTACACGTTTTTTCTTACCAAAATGTAGTTTCTTTTTCCTTTTATTTCCCCCAAAGAAAAGTTGCTCAGTGGTGAGGATATGAAATGATGCATTCTTTCTGAAGAGTTTTGGAAATATGTGTTAAAAACCTTAAGATATTTAAATACTACAATGTCACATACCTAAGGAATTTGATTAATTTAACCAATATTTTACTGGATATACTCTTTAAGGTACTGAAATATGGGATACATATTTATAAGTAATGATTGTTAGGAAAGTGAAAACAAAGTAACTCCAATAATAGGGAGAAAACAGTTGAGTCACTTACGGAACAGAATTTATTTAGCCATCAAATCCCATGATTATAAATTATGTTCATTGAATGGTAAGTAGATTTTCTGACTCAAGAAGGAATTTTTTTATTAAACACAGACTTAGATATTATCAGCAGATACAGTGGCTAAAGTCTGAGGCAGACAGTGACTAGGATAACTGTATTAACTGCAGAAATAAAGATATCCAGGGTGGGATACCTGGGTGGCTCAGCCAGTTAAGTGTTGAGATCTCAGGGTCCTGAGTTCAAACCAAGTATGGAGCCTACTTTAAAAATAAATAAATGAAATAAAGAGATCTAAAGGAGAAAATTAGTTTTAGGAGAAAGATGATCAATTTGTACTAAAGCAGTTGATTTCCAAGGGCTCTGTGGCTGTCCCAAGACAAAGAAGACAAACAAGGTTAGGAATTAGGTCAGTATTATAGAAACTTATGATAAGAAATATCTTTGAAGAGAGAGTGCAGTACTAAAAAAAGCCATGAACATAAACGGGAAATTTAGAGAGAAAAATACAGAGTTAAGAGAGTTGAGCTTTGAGGTAAGTTTGCATTCATGTGGCAGGAAGAGGAAGTAGAAGCCGGGAGAAAGAGAAGAACCAGGATGAAGAGTAACAGCAATGCCTGAGAGGTCAGAGTTTTAGGAGGAAGATGGAGGTGCTCCAACAATCCATGATGTGGTGAGATTCAGTATGATCTCTGGTGGAGCCTTGGGGAGGAGAAACTCTGATGATTTAGAGATCAATTTCAGTGGACGAGTGGGGGTAGAACCAGAGGAGGAGAGAGAAAGATAAGAAAATGCGTTTGTGAACAAAGACTATTTTCATTCAATCGTTTGACAGATTAGGCACTGAAAGGAAAGTGAGAGAAAGGACAGTAGCTTAAATTAGGAAAGAAAGGGATGACTGATGATTTAAGAAAAGCAAAGATGATAGTGATTAATTGACTTTCTTGGAGCAAGGGAGACATGTTGATTTAAGGAGTTTAAATGAGATTAGCTGTGGAGAGGAGTATATCCTCTTACAAAAGGAGCACAGGAAGGAAGATGGCAAATGAGCAGGAGGAGAGAGACTCCAAGTATTTACCAAATGGCCTCACTCGATTATTTATTTAATTAATTTTTGGAGTGCAAAAAATTTTTTTTTGGAGTGCACGCTATTATGGAGTACCAAGATCTCTTGGAAAATACGATAATGGACAGGACATAGACCAGGCTTTCAAAATACTTTTATATGGAAGATTAGACAGGTATGGAAATAACTCTAGAGATTGAGACCACAAGCTATTGAGTTAAGTATTAATTTTTCTAGACCTTGCTGTCTCCTCCATAAAATGGGGGTAATGATGATACCAACTTCATCGAGTAATGGTGAAGTTTGAGATACTAGGAAGTGCTTAGTAAAAGGCCTGGAAAAGTGAGACACTACATAAAGGTAACTCTTGCTGTTCACATTATATAAAGTATGAAGGATAAGTGCTAAGAGAGAACTATGGGAGCTGAGAGAACGGGGACAGTAAAGGAAGAAAAGGGGTCAGGTTCATGCACTTAAGAAGGGGTGGAATTTAAGGATTGAGAAGGAAGGAAGGGAAATTTGGATGAGATAATGTGGATAGAGGCAGACAGTTTGAAGTTTCACAGCATAAAGTAAAAAAGAGAGATTTCAATACATCAAAAATGGACACTCAGTTAAAAACTGCCCAACTTAAAAAAAATCCGTTACAAGATCCTAATCTCTTTTTAGCTTACGTTTCCTAGTGCTCTATCAAGATTGAGAAATTCAGCCCACAAATTGAATCCTGTTTCATTCTCCATCACCACCCACATGCTTTCCTTTCTTGTTTAAACTCAGGATAGATTTAAGGGCCCATGATTACAACCACTCTCTTGTACCCCCACCTAACCCGTCAGTATCCCTCTTTGCCTGAGATATATACTTGCCTGGAAAAACACTAACCCTGATGGAACCTTACTATTTGCTTTCTCCCTATCTTTTGAATGTTCCTTCTTCATGGGGAAAATTTTTTTCATGCTAGATAGGTCCGTGGGGGGCGACCACCCATTATACAAAGCTTGGAGACAAATACTTCAAAGTTATACGGTATGAGTTAAGGAAACACATCAAGACAAAGGCACACACAGTCTTCCTGTTTCTTTAGCATCTCCACAGAGAGGCATCTCATATTTCAGGAGGCATGCTGGACACAACTTTGGTTTTGTTCTTATGGACGGGTTCCTTCCCCCATTGCTTCTCCTTCATATAGAGCTTCAGTAACAGTGACTTTATCAGGAGAGGTACATAGAGCCTGCTTGGTGAATCAAGCTGGCTAGATGTCTTACCAGTCATTTACAATATTTTCTGGGCCCTGCACTAAAGGAGGCAGCTGGGGACCTTGTGTCCCTTTGGATGGTTAGTCCTCCAGCCACGGGCAGCAAGCCATTATTCCCACAGGAACCTGAACACGAGCACTTCCATCCAGCTAGGGGCAGGGGTCTGGGCTAGCAAATCGTTCAGGCATTCTAGGGTGAACATGTGGGGTCGTTTTTGGACATTGCTTCTCCTTCGTAACCATTGATCCCCAAGACTCTTGAGTGCTCATCAGTTAAATCTGGAATAGAAAGACAGATGTTACCTGACTTCCACCCAATCTTTAGAGTCTAAATAATTGCATTTGTCCTGCTCCCTCAAGGATGAGCCAGATTGTCATCTACTCCCCTCACCCACATTTATTAGCAACAAGTTTTGTAGAGACCTAGAGATTGTCTCAGCAGCTGTAAGCCCTCCTTTTGGCCTTTGACACTAAAGTTGGAAAAGGAGAGGAATGTATCGATCCTCCTTATCCCACCTCTGCAGATTCTTTAGTGGCTTAGAGTCCATCGAAATTCAAGGTGCCCAGAGCTACCACCACTGATTCCAAGTGCCCCTGCCTTTGGCATATGAGTCTGCAGCAAACATTTGTTTGGTACACTTCTACAAAAGCCACCAGGTCACAGAGAGCAAGACCTTCCTTGGCTATTTTTGCCTCAGACCCCAGACCCAAAGGAAAAAGGATTTGTGTTTAATAAAGAAACCAAACCGTGGTGACCTCCCCGGGGGACAGGGATGGTAGAGGATTGGGCCCTAGCCTTAGCTTCCTTTTGTCTGAATGGACCTCGAATAAGGTGGAGAGACCTCTGGTGCCAAGACTCTTGTGAACCGTGGAAGATATGGGTGGTTTCCATTATTTCGAGCAGTGGCAGGTAAGGTGATCGCTCGTAGTTTTATTGGGGAAAATCTAAGGTAAGTGTAAATGCCTTGGTGTCTAACCATAATGTGGCTGACTCCTTCCCAGGAGCTCCTCCTCATCCCATTTCTTTGGCAAGGTTTTCTTTTCTTCCCCATGGTTCATGGGCAGACCCAAGTGCTAATGGTGTTTTGAGCTCTTAACAGATGTGTCAGCTTTCCTATACTACTATTCCTCCCATGCTTGCAGTGTTCCCAGAGAAATCTTTCTGTTCCTAGGAGGGCCCTAAAATTTGTAGAACCCTCAGACCTCACAGAATATGAATGTTCTCTTGGTGTCTGGCAAACTTCCAGGGAATTTGTCCAGAAACACTCACGAATTTCCAGTGATTTTAAAGGTGACTCCAAGTGGACTCAGGATCTCTAGGAAGTCTGCTCTGATTTCACACACCAACTTAAGATAGAAGCAGGCTTATTTGTCTCCCTCATAGGTAAGCCTAGGTTTATCTGGTAGTAGAGAGCCCAGCGTGAACCTCTCCATTTCATCTTCCAGCCATTCCTCCTGACTCACTTCCATCCTGTTGTCTTAGCAGTTTCTTCAGCCACAATAGCTCTGGGTGCAGGAAAAGCTGTTTGAGCTTACAAATTGTTTTTATTTTTAAAATAAGATTTCAGGGGGCGCCCAGGTGGCTGAGTCAGTTAAGCGTCTGGTTTCATCTCAGTTCATGATCTCGGGGTCTTGGGATTGAGCCCCGCATCCAGCTTCCCTGCTCAGTAGGGAGTCTGCTTCTCCCTTTCTTTCTACCCCTCCCGCCTGCTTGTGCACTCACTCTCGCTCTCAAATAAATAAGTAAAATGTTTTTAAAAATATGATTTCAGATTTGTTGAAGGATGGCAGTTATTCTTTATTTTCTTATAAGAAATCTCCAAGAAAAAAAAAATTCAGGCAAAACACCCAATGCTTTGTGGGCTGGTGATATTGAAAATGAGGCCTATTTACTAGAACAAGGAACGGTGGTTCCCTCAGAAGACATGGTTGGCTAGTTGATTGGATTCAATTGTGATTGGACTAGGGATGATGGAGTTTGGGTGGAGCCAATTTGATTAGAATTTTGAAGAGATATTTAAGTCCCGATCATCAGTTCATGTTTCATTTGGAGTCATTTTCTTGAGAGGAAACCATCTCACCCAAAACAAGACTATAGGGAAGGTGATATTTGAGCTGAGACTTGAAGGAGGTAAGAGAGTTTTCTGTGTACGAAGACCATCAAGCAGGAGTACTCCAGATTTTTTTTTTTCCTAAGATTTTATTTATTTATTTGAGAGAGTGAATGAGCAGTGGGGAGGGGGAGAAGGAGAGAGAGAAGCCGATTCCCTGCTAAGTGAAGCCCAGTGTAGGGCTCGATCCCAGGACCCAGAGATCATGACCTGAGCCAAAAGGCCGATGCCTAAGCAGCTGAGCCACCCAGTCGCCCCCACTCCAAGCTTTTTTGAGACACAGGAATGTGGTTGGAACTGAAAGAGCAAGGGGTAAGTAGAAAGCGGTGGTGTTGAGCATTAAGAGGTAATGGTGGGGGGCTCCTGGGTGGTTCAGTTGGTTAAGCAGTTGCCTTCCTCTCAAGTCATGATCCCAGAGTCCTGGGATTGAGTTCTGGGCCAGGCTCCCGTCTCACTGGGGAATCTGCTTCTCCCTCTGCCCCCAACCGGCCCCCACCCAAACTCATGCTCGCTCTCTCTCTCTCTTTTACTCTCTCAAATAAATAAATAAAATATTTTTTAAAAAATAAATCTTAAAAAAGAAAAATAAAAAAAGAGGTAATTTTGGGCCAGATCAGGTAGGGAGGGAATTTTAGGACATATGAAGGATTCTAAGTGGGATGGAGTAGGCATCTCAAACTTGAAGATGGGAAAGATAAAACAATGTTTGGAGAGCAGAAAAACTAAGAAATTAGGAATTTAAAAGAATTAGCAAACAGTATTAAGGGACCTCTTGAAATTGTGTTAATGAAGTATTTAGCTGTTGCATCTTTTTTTTTTTTTAAGATTCTGAGAGAGCATATTCATGCTGCTTTTTTTTTTGGTTAAGAATTTTTTTTTGTTTCACTGTTAAGAACGATGCTTGCTATATATTTTTTACATTGAAATCCTTTATCTTACTATAGAACTATTTCTTAGTGGTTTACAAGTAAAGAATTTTAAAATCATGAATGAGTGTCATATTTCATCAAACGGTTTTTTGGTACCTACAAGATGATGATATTTCTCATTTTCTTTGTTAATATTCTGAATTATATCATTAGATTTTCAGATGTTGAATCATTCTTTCATTCCTGGGATACATTCCATTTGGTCATGAGGTATTATTCTTTTAATATGTTGCTTTATTTGGTTGGATAATATCCTGCGTAGCTTTCATCTATGTTTATAACTAAAGATGGCCTCTAGCTTAAATTTTTTTTTGTCCTTTTCTGATTTTATTGCCAGAGATAATGGCCTCATTTGAGTAGCTTTCTAACTTTTCTATACTCTGAAAGAATTTGCATTAGTAAGAGTTAACTGTTTCTTAAAAGTTTGCTAGAATCGCCTACAATATGATCTATCTATTGGGCTTTTAGGGGTCATACTTTGAATTGGATTCTTATATTTTTGTGTTTATGCTTTCTAGTTTTTCTTGGATCCATTTTGGATATGTTTCCTCTGTAGAAAATTATTCTTTTTTGAAAATTTTGATGTCAGAATGCCAAGAAGATTCTCTTTGGAGATTAATTTTTTTTCTACTGTATTTTTTTATTAAAGATTTTATTTATTTATTTGACAGACAGAGATCACAAGTAGGCAGAGAGGCAGGCAGAGAGCAGGGTGGGGAAGCAGGCTCCCTGCTGAGCAGAGAGCCCGATGCGGGACTCGATCCCAGGACTCTGGGATCATGACCTGAGCTGAAGGCAGAGGCTTTAACCCTCTGAGCCACCCAGGCTCCCCTTTTTTCTACTGTATTACTAGATTTGTGCACTACTTAATTTCTAGTCTTGCTTAGTATCTTCTCTCTTATGATCAGTTATATTCATGGTGTGTTTTTATTAGTCTCTTCAAAGAATAGTTTTGGTCTTCATCCTTGTTTTTCATGTATTATCTTTCATTAATTTCATCTTTATTCCTTGTCATTTGTTTCCTCTCCTCCTATCTAATTTCGAGCTCCTTCAATTCAGTGTTTATTATTTATTTTTATTCACTATTCCTTTTAGTACAATGAAATATGTATCTTCATCTTCTTTAGTGCTAGCTTAATACCTAAACTATTTTATTTTTATTATTTTTCTTTTTTATTGTGGTATAATTAACAGGCAATGTTATATTAGATTCAGGTATACAATGTAATGATTCAACAATTCTATATATTACCCAATGCTCAACATGATAATGTGTAGAATTGTTGAATCACTATATTGTACACCTGAAACTAATACAACACTGTATGTTAAGTATATTGGGATTAAAAATCTTCTTTATTGGGCACCTGGGTGGCTCAGTGGCTTAAGGCCTCTGCCTTTGGCTCAGGTCATGATCCCAGGGTCCTGGGATCGAGTCCCGCATTGGGCTCTCTGCTCAGCAGGAAGCCTGCTGAGCCTGTCTCTCTGCCTACTTGTGATCTCTGTCTGTCAAATAAATAAATAAAATCTTTTAAAAAAATAAAAAAAAACTTTAAAAAATCTTCTTTATTTCTGGGGTGTCAGTTATTTCTTCTCCTTTGTTTCTGATTTTATTTATTGGGAGTCCTCTCTCTTTTTTCTTGATAAGTCTGGCTAAAGGTTTATCAAACTTATCTTATCCTGGTTTCATTTAGCTGTTTTATTAGATTTTTTAAAGTCTCTATTTCATTTATTTCTGCTCTAATCCTTTTTATTTCCTTCTTTCTACTGGCTTTGAGCTTTGTTTTTCTTTTTCTAGCTCTTTTAGGTATGAGTTTGGGTTATTTATTTGAGAGTGTTCTTGTTTCTTGAGGTAAACCTCTACTGCTATAAACTTTCCTTTTAGGACACCTTTTTTTGCATCCCAAGATTTTGGACTGTTGTTTTTTCTTTTTTTTTTTTTTTGTTTCCCATGTATTTTTTTATTTCCTCTTTGATTTCTTGGTTGAATCATTTATTGTTTAATAGTATTTAGCATCTGTGTATTTTAGTTCTTTCCAGATTTTTTCTTGATTTCTGGTTTCATAGTGTTCTAGTCAGAAAGGACACATGATATGATTTCAGTATTTTTGAATTTACTGAGACTTGTTTTGTGGTCTAATGTGATCTCTTCCGGAGAATATTCCATGTGCACTTGAAAAGAATGTGCATTCCACTGTTGGGGTTTGGAATGTCCTGAGTTTATCTGTTAGGTCTATCTAGTCCATTGGGTCATTTCAAAGCCACTGTTTCCTTGTGATTTTCTGTCTGCATGATCTATCTATTGATATAGTGGGGGTTAAAGTCCCCTACTATTATTGAATTATTGTCAATTTCTTCCTTTATGTCAATCAATAGTTTCTTTATGTATCTAGCTGCTCCCATATTGGGTGCATATTTACAGTTGTTATATCCTCTTGTTGGATTGTTCCCTTTATCATTATGTAGTATACTCCTTTGTCATTCTATGTTTTTTTATTAGAGCATTTAGCCCATTTACATTTAATTACTGAAATTGTCTTGGGAAACTTTTTGTCTTTCCTTTTACTCCAAATGATAATGGTGCTAGGTAAGAGTATTCTTGGTTGCAAGTATGTTTCTTTCAGTACTTTGAATATATCATGCCATTTTCTCCTGGCCTACAAAGTTTCTACTAAAAAGTTAGCTGATAGCCTTAAGGTTTTTTTTTTTTTTTTCATATGTAACTGTTTTCTTTTCTCTTTCTACTTTTAAGATTCTCCTCCACTACCTTTGCCATTTTAATTATTACATGTCTTGGTGTGGACCTCTTTGGGTTAATTTTGTTGGGGTCTCTCTGTGCTTCTTGGATCTAAATGTCTTGTTTCCTTCCCCATATTAGGAAAGTTTTTAGTTATTTCTTCAAATAAATTTTCTGCCCCATTCTCTCTCATATTCCAAGGTCCCTATAATTCAAATGTTATTTCCCTGGATGATGTCATGGAGTTCCCTTAACCTATTCTCATTTTTTACTACTCTTTTTTTCTTTCTGCTTTTCAGCTTTGTTGCTTTCCATTGCCCTGTATTCCAAGTTGCTGATCTGCTCTTCTGCCTTCTCTCATCTGCTATTGATTCCCTTTAGTGTATTTTTTTTTTTTCCAATTTCAGTTACTGAGTTCTTTATCTCTGATTGGTTCTTTTTATATTTTCTATCTCTTTGTTGAAAGTCTCACTGAGATCCTCCCCTCTCTCCTCAAGTCCCTGAGTATCTTTATGATCACTACATTTAATTCTTTATCAGGCATATTGCTTGTCTACATTTCATTTAGCTCTTTTTCTGTGGTTTTGTCCTCTTTTTTCATTTGGGACATATTCCTCTGTCTCCTCGTTTTGTTAAACTCTCTGTGTCTGTTTCCCAATAGGAAAGTCAGCTATGTACTGATCTTGGAAAGTGATGGCCCTATAAAAAAGAGGTCCTGTGGTGCCCTACAGCACAATGCCCCCTATTCACTAGAACCAGGCACTTCAGAGGTGTCTACTATGTGGGCTCTATGTACCCTACTACTGTTGTTGAGCTGCACCTAAGCTCTAGTTTTAGATAAACATATGGACGTTTGTGACAATCATCATAGTTTAATGAATTATCACAACTAGCTCTTCTGATGGCTGTGTAACCAGCACCTAGGTTCAAAACAAGAATATTAACAGGCTCCAGAGGCACCCTTATGTCCCCACGCACAATTTCTCTCTTTCCCAAAGGTAATCACTACTCTGACTTCTAATATAGATTACTTTGCCTCATTTTTATCTTTATAAAAATGGAATCATGGAGTAGGTATTCTTTTGAGACTGGATGATTTTGCTTAGTATAATGATTATAAAGTTATTCTTATATTTCTTTGTAATTTTTTGTCCTCATTGCTGTATTGTATTCAATTATATGGATATACCATCATGTATTTATCCATTCTACTGCTGATGGGCATTTAGGTTGTTTCCAGTATTTGGCCACTAGAAATAATGTTATAGACATTCTTGGAGGTGACTGTCAGTGCAGAGCCATGCATATTGTGGGAACCGTTCAATCATAGCACAGGCATGTGTTCAATTTTACACAAACAGATGCTCAATTTTAGTATATACTGTCCAAATAGTTCTCCAAGGTGAATGTAATGATTTCCATTCTCTTTATTAGAATATAACCCCTCCCATTGTTCCACATCCATACCACCTCTTGTTTTGTTAATCTTATAAACTTCTAGCCTTTCTTTGAGTGCGCAATAATATTCCATAGTGGCATTTTATTTCTAACTCTCTAATAACTTTTACAACATTAATTTTCAAACATTTTGTATTCTTTCTTTTAGGCTTTGTTTAAACACTGCCCTGAAGAAATAACCTGTATACCCGCCCAAGACTGAGTGATTCAATAGACCTCCAGGGAACAGAGCTGGGTACCAACTCAAGAGCAGCACAGGCTTAATCTGTGCTAGTTCTAGTCAACTCTTCTACCCAGAGCGTCATTCTTTGGTGAATCAGCAAGCCTAAGAAACATTATCATCATTTCATTTTCATAAAGGTCCACTGCTGGTTCCTAGTGACTCAGACTCTCAGACCCATTTTTTAAAATATAGCATTTTCCAGTATCCTCAACTATCTAGAACATACTGAAAAACTTTGTGAAGCTTGGTGCTTATTAATGGAAGCTATGAAGTCTAAGGCCAGCTGTGCTCAGAACCCAAGCTGTACCATAATGATATTTCATCCAACCAAAGAAGAGTTTAATGATTTTGATAAATACATTGCTTACATGGAATCCCAGGGTGCACACCGAGCAGGCCTCGCCAAGGTGATTCCACCCAAGGAATGGAGGGCCAGGCCGACCTATGACGACATCAGTGACATCCTAATTGCAACTCCCCTCCAGCAGGTGGTCTCCGGGCAGGCAGGTGTGTTTACTCAATACCATAAAAAGAAGAAAGCCACGACAGTGGGCGAGTACCGCCGTCTGGCAAACAGCGGGAAGTATCAGACTCCACCACACTCGGGGTTTGAGGATTTGGAGCGAAAATACTGGAAGACGCGTCTCTACGATTCTCCCATCTATGGCGCTGACATCAGCGGCTCCTTGTTCGACGAAAATACCAAGGAGTGGAACCTGGGACACCTGGGAACCATCCAGGACCTGCTGGAGCAGGAGTGCGGCGTGGTGATCGAGGGCGTGAACACCCCCTACCTGTACTTCGGCATGTGGAAGACCACGTTCGCCTGGCACACGGAGGACATGGACCTGTACAGCATCAACTACCTGCACTTCGGGGAGCCCAAGACTTGGTACGCGGTGCCCCCGGAGCACGGCCAGCGCCTGGAACGCCTGGCCACGGAGCTCTTCCCGGGCAGCGCCCGCGCCTGCGAGGCCTTCCTGCGGCACAAGGTGGCTCTCATCTCGCCCACGGTGCTCAAGGACAACGGGATCCCGTTCAGTCGGATCACGCAGGAGGCGGGCGAGTTCATGGTGACCTTTCCCTATGGCTACCACTCTGGCTTCAACCACGGCTTCAACTGCGCCGAAGCCATCAACTTCGCCACCCCGCGCTGGATCGATTATGGCAAGGTGGCCTCCCAGTGCAGCTGCGGGGAGGCCAGGGTCACCTTTTCCATGGACGCCTTCGTGCGCATCCTGCAGCCCGAGCGCTATGAGCTGTGGAAGCGCGGGCAGGACCGGGCTGCAGTGGACCACACGGAGCCCGTGGCGCCCGGCGGTCCGGAGCTGAGCGCCTGGCGCGAGGTGCGCGGCCCCGGGAGGGGCGCGTGGAGCCTGCGGCACCTGCCACCGCGCCGGGCCCCACGGGCCCTGCGACCCGGGGCTGCTGGCTGGAGCCCCCGCCGCCGCCGCCGCCGCCGCCGGGCTCTGCGCCAGGCCTCCCCGCGCCCCTTACCCGCCCAGAGTTCTTCCTCTGCTGCCCAGTGCGGGGCTATCCCCGCCAGCCCCTCCGGGGAGCCCGGCCCCACCGGGCCACAGCCCCCCACTCCCAGTGCCCCAGGTCCCCGGCCCTCCCCTGGCAGGTGTGGTCCTGGTCGTCGTCCTCGGGAACAGGGGGCTCAGGGGCCTAGCCTCCAAGCCCGGGCCAAGAGGCGCGTCTTGGGGGGAGTGGGGCGCACAGCTCCGCACTCTGAGACTCAGCCCTTTCCTGTGGATGGAGGCTGGGTGGACAAGGCGGCACCACTGAGCCCTGGGCTCAGGCAAGCTGCTGAGGCTTCCGTGTCTGGCTGTGCCCCCGTCCCCTGAGCCCAGGGGACACTTTTGTAACCCACTGCTCTTGAGTGTGGCCACAGTCTTCTGGAGACTGGCCATATTTATGTCAGAGCTTTGGGCGAACTTGCAGGACACTGGTCTTGCTTGAGAGTCCTGTGATGTTGCCACTGATGCGTTGAGTCCATGTTCTTTACCAAGTTCGCCATAATTTGTTCTTTCTGCCAGACCCTGGAATGTCTTTGGACACTGCTGATGCCCATTTCGCCAGCTGAGCTTTCATCCACTAGGCATTCTTGTGTGTCTGCAAGCTGGGTCCTGTGGAGGTGGCCAGAGCCTCATCTCCCCCAGACTCCTATCCTCTGGGCCAACTATGAATGCTGCTGGGTTTTGGTTCTCCTCAATCTCCTTCCCTTTCCTCTCCACCCCCTTTCCCCCTTTTCTTGAAAAACTAGGCCCTTTCCACCAATGGGTCAGGAGAAGCTCAGAAAATAATTTATCATCTTTCTGAGGCTTCGATGTATTCAAAATGTGTTATCGCCAGTATTTGTTCACAAACGTATTACATATAAAACCAAACTGTTCAGATCCGACTTTGTTTCTAATAAATATTGTCCATTCAACTGATTGAGGGGTGGAAGTTTTTCTTTCCTGTACTTCTCTTGATAATTATATCAAAACATTTCAAGCAAGACTGATTTTTATGGGCTGGCTGCCTTGTGTGGTGTTGAGGAAGGAGTTTGGAGGGTGGTTCTTGGATACTACTAACTGGGTAGGTGAGGGGATTAGGTTTGCAGCCCTACCTTAAGGACGAAGGACAGAAATCACCTGGTCCTTTGCCAGGCAGGAGCACCCGAGTTGCTGGGAGGTGAGCAGAGGACTAACGTGCGGTCATCTGAGTATCTTCCCCTGAGTCTGCACGGCCTTTTCCATGCTGTATGCATATTTCGCATAGTGCAATCACTGATTCCTGCAGTAAACATGTGCACAAATGAATCAACAAGATAAATTTCATCTGGTACTCTGTGCTGGGAAGAACCTGAAGGGGAGGGGATATAGAGCAGAATGGGTAGGGCCTGCCTGGGTTCCAGTAGTCTGGGGAAGTTGGATTAAGCAGTAGACCTTTTCCAAGGCCCAACTAAGATAGGTCCACAGCTGACTTCCACTTAGAGGAAACTATCAGTATAATTGACCTAACATGGAACGTATGTTTTCTCAGGAAGAGAAAGAAAGCTCTTTGTGTCTGGGCATAGAGAGGAAGAAGGAGAGAGTCAAGGCACCATATGCTGGCCCTCGTGGCTCATGTCAAGTATTTGAGTTTTTTCCCAACTTGAAATGGGAAGGCAGTGGAAGTTTGAAACAGCCCTTGACATGCTGTGACTTATATACTTAACAGTCAGCTTAGTTGTTCTGTGACAATTCCGGGGGCAGGAGACATAGGTAGAAGGTCTCAGTAATACCAGTGAGATGTGGTCATTTCGATGTCCATATTTAAAACGTGCAGAAGCAGAAAACTCCGAATAAATCTTGGAAATTGAAAATGATGGCTTGGCTAGAGAAGGAAACATGTCAGAGAAGCAAACCACCACTCCCCTCCCTCCAGCTTAGACTTTGCCTACTTTTGGGAGGTTGACTTATTTTTAATTGATCTGTGGAAGTTTTGTGATATTCAGAATACTAATTCACTATATTTTTTGTATGATGAAAAACAAGACTAGTTTCTTTTTATATATCTATAGATCTATTAATATATACATATGTATATATGCATATATTATATATAATGCATACAAATAAGAGGAGTTTTTAGTATTGTAGGCATTGATTCATGTTGTTACAGAGACCAAGAAATCCCATGATCTGTTAGACTGATGTTCTACCAGTTGAAGACCCAGAAATATGGTGGTGCGATTCAGCAGGAGTCCAAAGGCCCGAAAATCTGGCAGCTAATGGTTTAAGCCTGAATCTGGGTCCTGTCAACCTTAAAAAATAAAAACCAGTTATTTTACCAGCAAAAGATGGGTTTATTTGGAAATAAAAAAGCATCACAGTCTGGGACAAACAAACCCGGGCAAAACCATAGGCAAGTCCAGAGAAAAAGGAGAGACATACTTTTTTAAGGAGAAAGGGTAAGTTGGGAAAGCTTCACTGGAATAAACTGGAAGTTTCAAGTGTGGTGGCTTTTCATTGGCTGAGATTTTGCCAGAGATGAGGTAGTGTCTCTTCCTCTAGCTAGAAGACAGTGGTACCCACTTAGAAGATGGACTATAAGGTCAAGTCTGTCTCTTCCTGTTGGGTCTGTAACTGACTATGAAGGGTAGGACGTGAGCGCTCCCCCTGCCAAACACCCTGACTCCATTTTAGTGAGGTGCACTCCATTGCTAGCTTTCACAATCCAAACACCCGGGAACCAGAAGGACCCACGTCTGATGTCCCAGGGAAGGCAAAGGTGATATGTCATCTCTAGCAGAGAGATTGAATTTATGTTTCCTCTGCTCTTTTGTTCTAGTTTTTGATGGCTTGGATCAGCGCCCCTGTAGTGGTGAAGGTGATCTTTTACTCAGTTTATTGATGCAAACACTAATCTCTTCCTAAGATACACATACAGACCCTCCCAGAAATAATTTCTTTACCAGCTACTTGGGCATCTCTTAGCCCAATCAAGTCAACACATAAAATTAACCATCAGAGTCACGACACTGAAGTCAGTTAAATGTAGAAGATACTTCTATCATGGTCCTTTGGTTCTTGAAGACATTTTTTTTCCACCCTGAGCTCAAGAAGACATTCTTCAGTATTTTCTCTGCTAGCCCCCTGTTTTGAACCAGTCTGCGATCCACCTCAAGTTTATGTAAGTGATATGAAGTAGAGTTCTACTTTTTTTTTCTCTCAAAAATAGTACATCGCCCCCCACCCCCCACCAGCCTGGTGCACCACCTCCATTATATTCAGATTCCTACGTACACAGTGTCTGTGTCGGGCCTCTCTTTCTCGTACATAGATGGATTTTGTTCATTGCCATTCAGTTATCACCGACTGATAATGGAGAAGTCGCCTTTCTTTGTCTTCCTTTTAAGGAGTAATCTTGGAGATTCTTGTTTGAATATCTGACTCCATCACTTACTAGATCTGTCACTTTGAGCGAGTTGCTTAATGTCACCCTGACTCTGCTTCCTCACCTGAGAAACCTGAGGCTTAATTGGAGGACTCCCCTGATCGGGTCGTTATGAAGATTCAATGAATTATTCTATGCAGACTATTTTGAACAGTGTCTGGCATTTGATAGTCACCATATGTGTTAGCTACTTTTAATAATATAGTACTATTAGAGGTAAAGAGGGACTCTATTCATCAAAAGATATGGAAAAGAGGGGCGCCTGGGTGGCCTGCTTGGTTAAGTGTGGGACTCTTGATTCCGGCTCAGGTCATGATCTCAGGGTTGTCAGATGGGTTTCCGTACTGGGCATGAAGTCTGCTTAAGATTCTCTCTCTCCCTTGCCCTCTGTCCCTACCCCCAGCACACTCTCTCTCTCTTTCTAGAAAAAAAAAAAAAGAAAGAAAAGGAGAAAAAAGGGAGTGAAAAGACAAATCAAGGAAAAGAAACATATTGTATTACTCATATCCAAGAAAGAGCTAATATCTAGAATATATAAAGAATTCCTCCAAAGAAAGACAGACAACCCAGCAGAAAAAATGGACAAAATACTTGATTAAGTACTTAATGAAGGAGGAAATCCTAGTGGCTAAGAAGTATATGAAAACATCGCTCACCCTCATTTGCAGTCAAGGAAATGCAAATAATAACAGGATACTCCTGTGCCATCACCTGATTGGCTAAAACTAAAAGGCTGACAAATCATCAAAGGTTTGCAAGCGTGAAGAACAACCAAGACCCTCATATGAAGCTAGGGCACATGTAAATTGGTAAAAACAATTAGGAACAAAACCAATTTGGCAAGATAAAGGATGAATTCACATTCTATGACCAAGAAATCCATTCTCTAGGTATGAATGCATGTGTGTTGGACATGTTGGAGAATTTTCAGAGCGACGCTCTGTGTAATGGGACCAGAAGCGGAGGCAACTCACAGGTCCATCCACAGCATAAACGTGTGTATGGTGAGTACTGGACTGCCCTGAGACAGAACAGAGTCCAGCTATGTGTGGCAACATAAAAATGTTGCCAAAAATGTTGCCAAAAAAAAAAAAAAAAAAACAAACAGAGAAGAACACAGGAAGGTACATAAGGTAGGATTCTATTGATAGGTTTATATGAAGTTTTCAAAAATGGACACAATTTCAATTTTATATTGTTTACCAAAATGAATATGCCTGTTGTTAGGGTAGGATTAGCCTAGAAGGCAGTGGGGGCTGTGATCCCAGAGGAGAAGCACAAGGCAGCATCCTGGGTCCCTGGTGATGTTCTCTTCTCTTGACCTGGGTGGTAGTTCTATTTTTGTTTACTCTGTAATTGTTTGTTAACAGTACATATATGCTTTCCAAATTTCTGTAAGCACTCTATATTTCATAATTTTAAAATGTTAAAAAAACTGCTTTCTGCTCTGAAAAAATTAAGTCATGCAGTGGTTCACAAAATCATTAGATTCATATTGTTTTGTAGACTTAAAAAGTCTATATCATATTTCCAATATTTTTCATTCTAATATCCTTTATGGATAGCTTCTTTTGTTATTTATTTTTTATATTTAGTAATATTTTATTTTGGGGACAGGTTTTAAGTTCATTAATTAATTAATTAATTTTAAGATTTTTACTTGAGACAGAGAGTGAAAGAGCACAAAGGGGGAGCAGATGGAGAGGGAGAGGCAGACTCCCCACTGAGCAAGGAGCCCAACATGGGGCTCCCTCCCAGGACCCCAAGATCATGACCTGAGCTGAAGGCAGATGCTTAACTGACTGAGCCACCCACGTGACTCTAGAACAGTTTTAGATTAATGAATAATTGAGAAGATAGTTCAGAAAGTTCCCATATCCCCCAACCAATCCCACACACCTTTTCCTCTAGAATTTTTTTTTAAAGATTTTTTTTTTTTATTCATTTGAGAGAGAAGGAGAGCAAACAAGAGCAGGAGGAGGGGAGAGTCAGAGAAAGAGGAAGCAGACTCCCCACTGAGCAAGGAGACCAATGGGGGGCTCCATCCCAGGACTCCAAGATCATGACCTCTTTTCCCCTAACTTCCCCCATGATGCATGTGTCACAATTAACGAATGAGTATCAAATGTTATGATTTACTAAAGGCCGTAGCTCGTTCAGATTACCTCAGGTTTTACCCAATGTTCTTTTTCTGTTCCAAGATGCCATCCAAGCTACCACCTTACATTAAGTTTTAAATGTCTCCTTAGGGGTGCCTGGGTGGCTCAGTGGGTTAAAGCCTCTGCCTTCTGCTCTGGTCATGATCCCAGGGTCCTGGGATCAAGCCCCGCATCGGGCTCTCTGCTCAGCAGGGAGTCTGCTTCCTTTCCTCTCTCTGCCTGCCTCTCTGCCTACTTGTGATCTCTGTCTGTCAGATAAATAAATAAAATCTTTAAAAAAAATTTTAAAAATGTCTCCTTAGGTTTCTCTCTGCTGTAATAGATTCTCAGACTTTCCTTGTTTCTCACAAAAATGCATATATAGAAACTTGACAATTTGGGGGAGTACTGGTCAACTATATCCTAGGATGTCCTCTGTCGGAATTTGTTTTTCTTATGATTCCCCTTGGTTTAGGTGTTCTTCGGAGGAAGGTTGCAGAGGTCCAGTGCCGTTTTTATCACACTTTCTCAAGGGCATATCCTACCAACATAATGGATGACTCCCGATATTGACTTGGCTGAAATAGTGTTTGTCAGGGCCCTCCATTGTCAAATGACTCCCCTCACCCCTCACCACCCTGTACCCCTGAAGGCAGTCAGTAGTCACAGGGCACTCTCGGGGAGCACGGTTTCATGCTCTCCTTTAGGGTGGAGTACGTGTAAGTTATCTGGAATCTTCTGCAGGACAGATTTGTTTGCCTCTTTCAGTTTGTTAATCACTTATATCAGTGTGAACTCATAGGTATTCATCTTATAATCTGAGTTATAATTCAATAGTACTTTGATTATTTCATTGCCCAGATTGGTTGGGTTCCGGCCAGTAAGAGCTCTTTCCTGTGGTTCCCGGTCTCCTTGAGGTGCCCCCATCAGTGTGTTTGTTCATGTAGCCCATCCTTTATTTCAAGCATTGCAGGAAGCTCCAGGCTTTTGTAGTCTATCTCCTGCCCCAGTCCTAGAAAGTTCTTTTCCTCATGGGTTTCCCCAGTTCTTTATTTTTCATTAGAAGTATCAGTTTTCTGTTTTATTAATCACATCTATTTTTTTAAAGATTTTATTTATTTATTTGGCAGAGAGAGAGAGAGCGCCCACAAACAGCAGGAGCAGCAGGCAGAGGGAGATGGAGATGCAGGCTCCCCACTGAGCAGAGAGCTCAACTGGGGCTCGATCCCAAAACTCTGGGATCGTGACCTGAGCTGAAGGCAGACAACTCATTGACTGAGCCACCCAGGTGCCCCAATGGCTTCTATTTTCGTTTATGTTCCTTTTCTCTCTTGCTTATTTTTCATGCTGTCATTATTTTGACTTCTTCCTTTTCTTTTGCATAATACTGTTTTATTCTGTTTTTTTTTTACTAATGGATTGATTTGAACATAAAAATCAATAGATTTTTTTACATGGATATTACTGTAGATATTATGTGGATATAAATTTTCAAATAAATATAGTTGTGTACAGTTTTTCATTGTTGACTTGCTATGTTATTTCATTGTGTTCAAGACTATTTTCATTGCTGTTTATTTTGTGGTCTTATATCAGTAAATATTTTTTATTATGTTTAGTTAGCCAGCATATAGTACATCGTAAGTTTTGGTTGTAGTGTTCAATGATTCACTAGTTGTACATAACACCCAGTGAATTTTTTTTAAAAAGATTTTATTTATTTACTTGACAGTGAGAGAGGGAACACAGCAGAGGGAAAGGGAGAAGCAGGCTTCCTGCCAAGCAGGGAGCCTGACTTGGGGCTGGATCCCTGGACCCTGAGATCATGACCTGAGCCGAAGGCAGACACTTAACAACTGAGCTACCCAGGGGCCCCAACAACCAGTGAATTTTTATAAATGTTTTATACTTATGTTTTATATGTACTGAAAACACCTTCCATATAATTCTCCATCTTTGCGTTCTATATCTCTTGCTGCAATGTGGTTAGATAAAGTGTATTGCTGTAATATTTTTCTAGTGAGTTTTCTCTTTGATAACTACAAGACATCTTTCTTTTATCCTATAAATGCATTTAATGTTAATTACTATCTTTTGTTTAATATTTGTCTGGTTTGACTCTCCCACTCCTTTATTTTCAACCTTAATTTGCTTGGTTTAAAGATTGGTTTGCTTGATTTAAAGATTGGTTTAAAAAAAAAACAAAACAGAAGAGCTTAGAGAAAGTAGGATAACTACCCAAGACCCTAGCCCCATGATTACATTAGATGGACACTGATTAAATCAAAATAGGTTACTGGCCAGGTATAAAACTAGAGCCATTAGGACTCCTGGCTACACTAGGAGGCTAGCTAGTAAGAGGACGCTGCCTCTCTGGGTCCTGGAGTACCTTCAGCTGGAATCAGTTTCTTTGGTAGAAGGTATGTCACTTTGTTATTTGTGCTTGTGAGCAAAAGAATTATTTTTCTGTTATAAATTTAAGAAAGTAACTGTAGTCATATATACATATGTGTGTGTATATATATATGTGTGTGTATATATATACACACACATATATATATACAATTTACAATTGAGAAATATGCATTGGGATTATCATTTCCTTGAGTTAAAACAGTTTTCTTATTTTTAAACTTGTTTTCAGATGTGTGGGTTTAATTTTTTTTCTTACTATCTTCTTGGTAAAAATCACAGATTTTCAGGAAAAAGCACTGCATTTAGCAGGCTGGTATCCAAGAGAATTAAGAGGATTCCCTAGAACCGCAAAGGAGTGAATGAACAGAAAGGGAACTGAAGGGGCTCCTGGGTGGGTTAGTTGGTTAAGCATCTGCCTTGGGCTAAGGTCCTGATTTTGGGTCCTGGGATCGGAGCCCCCATGTCAGGCTCCCTGCTCAGTGAGGATTCTGCTTCTCCCTCTCACTCTCCCTCTGTGCTTGCTCTCTCTTAAATAAATAAATAAAATCTTTAAAAAAAAGTCAGGGAACTGGGAAATACGTGGGACTAAATTAGAGACCTTGACTGGGTATGGGGCTAGCAGATTTGGGATGGGGCTGATTGAATTAGAATTAGGGTGGGACAGTATAGCTGGAGTTTGAGCAAAGCAAGTTTCATTTAGAGGCTGAATCCTTAAAGGGGACCATTTCTATGGTCTACTGTGTATCCTCATTTAATATCAAGGTCTTAAGCTAGTAGAAAGCAAGCATTTCCTTTGGGTTTTGCTTTTGTTTTTTCCTTTAAAGCATAAAACAGATGAAATGAGGACATTTTATATCAGAAAGCAACTTTTCCCTGGTAAAATTCTTTATTTATGCATTCAAAGTACAACTATTATGTACCTATCATTTTTAGTTTTTTCTTTGGGATCTTGTATTTCTGTTGCAAAAAGGGATGGAAACCTTCTTGCTATCCCATTAGAGCAGCCCCTCTAATCCACAGTGTTGCTTTCCTCCACTTCCGTGACTTCTGGTCAGTTGAGGTCCAGAAGCAGAGGTCCTCCTTCTGATGTTTGCTCAGAAAGTCAATAGTAATCCAGTGGTACCTCCGAGGGCCTCGTCACTCACCTTACTTCACTCGTCACGTAGGCATTTTATCATCTCTCACATGGTAAGAAAGATGAGTACGCTTATTGCAAGAGAGGAAGAGATAACATTCACATAACTTTAATTCTGTGTACTGTTATAATTGTCCCATTTTATGATTGTTGCTGTTAATCTCTCACTGTGCCTAATTTATACATTAAACTGTAGCATAGAAACACGTATAGGAAAAAAACAATACATATGGGGTTCGGTGCTATCATCGGTTTCAGGCATCCCATGGAGGTCTTGGAGTGTATCCCCAGAGGACAAGGGGAGACTACTGTCCAACTGATTATTAACTGGTGTGCAGAATGCTCTAGATTTCTGGATGCTAATCTGTGTCTAGAAACTTTGTTAAACCCTATTATTTCTAATAATTTATCTTTTGATGCAACATGATTAGGTTTTAATTAGATTGTTTCAAGTGTTTACCCACTAAGGATTATGAGTATATACATTAAGTGAACAATTAATGTCCACACTTATGTTCTGTATTTTTTGTCTGCTTGTAGTTTACATAGCACTTTTTTTTCTGTTCTGGGACTCCTTTCCTCTTTTTTAAAATATGTGTATTAAAATAATGAAATAGATTTTGAGTTACTTCAGATATTTTTCTGCATGATATAAGATGATGACTTTTCCATTTCATTTGTTATGGTATTCAGTAACACTGCTAGAGGTTTTTTTTTTTTTAACTTTTTAGAAGGTTTTATTTATTTATTTGAGAGAGAGAGCGCACAAGTGGGGGTGTGAGAGGGATAAGCAGCCTCCGCTATTGATCATGGAGCCTGATGCAGGGCTCTATCCCTGGACTCTGAGATCATGACCTGAGCAGAAATCAAGAGTCCATTGCTTAACTGACTGAGCCACCCAGGGGCCCCCAAACTGTTAGTTTTTAAAGCATCCTTGCAATAATTTATCACGATGTGTTATTCTTTTAATGCTCTATTGTGGTAAAAATTTGATAAAATTTTGCTTAAGGTTTTTGCAACTTTTGTCCTAGATATCATTTACCCTATAAAGTGCTTATCCAAGGTTGGCCCTTCTGGGTTTAGCTTCAAGGTTATGCTCGTAGCCTCAGAAAACAAACTGAGGGGTCCCTGGGTGGTTCAGTCACCTAGAGTATTTACTTTTTTATTTTGTATATTTTGGTGAGAACATTTAATTTCTACTCTCATAAAATTTCAATTATGCAGCACAGTTTATCAAGGATAGTCATTGTGTTTTACATTAGATCCTCAGAACATTCTCACCTTATAGTCTTTTACCAACCTCTTCCTATTGTTCCCATCCCCTCCCAACGACTTTTTCCACTCTGTTTCTGTTTCAACTTAAAAAAATTTTTTTTTTCAAGATTCCGTGTATAAGGGATAACATGCAGTATTTGCCTTTCTCTATCTGGTTTACCTCATTTAGCATCATGCTCTCAAGGTCTATGTTGTCCCAAATGGTAAGATCTCCATCTTTCTCCTGAAAGATGAATGGTATTCCCTAGTGTGTGTGTATATATATATATATATACACACACACACACACACATCACACCTTTCTTGTTAATAGAGAAGTTGAGAATTATTTTTATTGGCGTTTAATTAACATTCAGTGTTATATTGGTTTCAGGTGTACCATATAGTGATTCAACAGTGCTATACATTACTCAGTGCTCATCACGATAAGTGTACTCTAAATCACCTTCAACTGTTTCACCCATCCCCCCCCAACCCCCTCGCAACCCTCAGTTTGTTCTCTGTATTTAAGAGTCTATCTTTTCGTTTGCTTCTTTCTTGTTTGTTTGTTCTTTTGTTTTGTTTCTTAAATTCCACATATAAGTGAAATTATAGGGTCTTTGTCTTTGACTTATTTCACTTACCATTATACTCTTCAGGTCCATTAATGTTGCTGCAAACCGCAAAATCTCACCCGTTTTTATGGCGGAATGAGATCCCATTGTATATATATACCACTTCTTTATCCATTCATCTATGCGTGGACACTTGGGTTGCTTCCATATCTTGGCCATTGTGAATAATGTTGCAATAAACATGGGGGTACAGATCTCTCTTTGGTACTCTGCTTTCATTTCCTTTGGGTATATACTGGGAAGTGGGATTGCTAGGTCCGTGTGTTAGCTCTATTTAATCTTTGAGGAACCTCCACACTGTTTTCCATAGGGGCTACACCAATAGACACTCCGGCCAACAGTGCAATTTTTGCGCTGCATTTCTAACTTTGAAATTAACACTTCTGTACCAATTTTCTTCTAAAATTTGCTAAATTGGTGTTTCTTTTGTCATCTATTTGTTTTCAAACATTCGGTTTGCTTTTCTTAGAATTAGCTTTTAAACGTTCTTGAGGAGACTTTCTGCTGCCATGAAGTCTAACCACTGTGGTCCCCAGAACGCAATTAATGCAGTCATGACCTTCCGCCCAACCGCGGAGGAATTTAAAGATTTCAATAAATACATTGCTTACATGGAATCCCAGGGTGCACACCGAGCAGGCCTCGCCAAGGTGATTCCACCCAAGGAATGGAGGGCCAGGCCGACCTATGACGACATCAGTGACATCCTAATTGCAACTCCCCTCCAGCAGGTGGTCTCCGGGCAGGCAGGTGTGTTTACTCAATACCATAAAAAGAAGAAAGCCACGACAGTGGGCGAGTACCGCCGTCTGGCAAACAGCGGGAAGTATCAGACTCCACCACACTCGGGGTTTGAGGATTTGGAGCGAAAATACTGGAAGACGCGTCTCTACGATTCTCCCATCTATGGCGCTGACATCAGCGGCTCCTTGTTCGACGAAAATACCAAGGAGTGGAACCTGGGACACCTGGGAACCATCCAGGACCTGCTGGAGCAGGAGTGCGGCGTGGTGATCGAGGGCGTGAACACCCCCTACCTGTACTTCGGCATGTGGAAGACCACGTTCGCCTGGCACACGGAGGACATGGACCTGTACAGCATCAACTACCTGCACTTCGGGGAGCCCAAGACTTGGTACGCGGTGCCCCCGGAGCACGGCCAGCGCCTGGAACGCCTGGCCACGGAGCTCTTCCCGGGCAGCGCCCGCGCCTGCGAGGCCTTCCTGCGGCACAAGGTGGCTCTCATCTCGCCCACGGTGCTCAAGGACAACGGGATCCCGTTCAGTCGGATCACGCAGGAGGCGGGCGAGTTCATGGTGACCTTTCCCTATGGCTACCACTCTGGCTTCAACCACGGCTTCAACTGCGCCGAAGCCATCAACTTCGCCACCCCGCGCTGGATCGATTATGGCAAGGTGGCCTCCCAGTGCAGCTGCGGGGAGGCCAGGGTCACCTTTTCCATGGACGCCTTCGTGCGCATCCTGCAGCCCGAGCGCTATGAGCTGTGGAAGCGCGGGCAGGACCGGGCTGCAGTGGACCACACGGAGCCCGTGGCGCCCGGCGGTCCGGAGCTGAGCGCCTGGCGCGAGGTGCGCGGCCCCGGGAGGGGCGCGTGGAGCCTGCGGCACCTGCCACCGCGCCGGGCCCCACGGGCCCTGCGACCCGGGGCTGCTGGCTGGAGCCCCCGCCGCCGCCGCCGCCGCCGCCGGGCTCTGCGCCAGGCCTCCCCGCGCCCCTTACCCGCCCAGAGTTCTTCCTCTGCTGCCCAGTGCGGGGCTATCCCCGCCAGCCCCTCCGGGGAGCCCGGCCCCACCGGGCCACAGCCCCCCACTCCCAGTGCCCCAGGTCCCCGGCCCTCCCCTGGCAGGTGTGGTCCTGGTCGTCGTCCTCGGGAACAGGGGGCTCAGGGGCCTAGCCTCCAAGCCCGGGCCAAGAGGCGCGTCTTGGGGGGAGTGGGGCACACAGCTCCGCACTCTGAGGCTCAACCCCTTCCTCTGGATAGAGGCTGCGTGGACAAGAAGGCACCACTGAGCCTTGGATCCGGTTTTATGCTCAGGCTTCTGGGTGCTCCTGTGCCCCTGATCTTCAACCCTTAGGGCCCCCATTGGATCCTGATTATCAGATGCACCCTGGCCCATGCCTGCTGGACAGTATTAGAGTTAGCTTCTCTGACAGTGTTCACCTCGCTCTTCCTGATGTCGCCAGAACTCAGAAAACATTCCCCAGGAATGCTGATGGGCACTGCAGGGCCCCTCTGACCCTCTAGAGGTTGTAATGATGAACCACACTTATGCCTCTATGAATCCGACACCAGCTCCAGCTGCCAGCGTCTCTTCCGTCCCTGATTCTGATCCTCTGGGATTAAAGCCAAGCGCAGCTGCGCTCTTTGAATCCTGGGATTTGTTCAGGCCTGATAGAAGATCTTCAGCCTTTGAGCTGTTGACTTTTGAAGACTTTGCCCGATACAGCTGCATCTGACTGCCAACCCGGGGACGTGTAGGCTGGGCCTATCCCAGTAGAGGGGCTTTGTCTTTTGGAAAAGACAGGTTACCAAAGATGCCAGAGACTTTCTCCTGCTAGGACAGCCAGGACTCCCAGTGAGTGGCTCCCAACAGCTCCCCACAGAATGCTGTAGTACTTCTCAGGGAATCTCAGCCCACCCCTGAACACCAAAAGGTCTTTGGGCTCTGCCTTGGCCTAGATGCCACGGATGCTGCTTGTTTCTGAGGTCACCCCCCAGGATATCTGCCCCGCAGTAATTCGGGGCAACACTGAATGTTGCTGAGAATCTGATCGAGCCCCTCTGTCCTCATATTGCATCTGGGCCTCTAAGTCACTGATCCTGGCTGCCCCTGGGCATTGCTACAGCCACAACTGAGCCCCAGAAGCTTCTTCTGCTTCGGCAGCTCTGACACACCCTACCTTTCAGGCCACTGCTCAGGCTGAAACCAGAGCGCATTGAGTCTGTCAGCCAATTCCACCTCAGGGATGTTTTTAACTTTATTGATGTTTCTTAAAGTTGTTACCTATACTGTGTATCTGCAAAGCAAAGAAAGGTTAAAATCCTTAAAATAGATTTTTAAAATGTATTTAAGGGGTGCCTGGGTGGCTCAGTGGGTTAAGCCTCTGCCTTCAGCTCAGGTCATGATCTCCAGGGTCCTGGGATTGAGTCCCAGGTCAGGCTCTCTGCTCGGTGAGGAGCCTGCTTCCCTCTCTCTCTCTGCCTGCCTCTCTGCCTACTTGTGATCTCTCTCTATCAAAATAAATAAATACAATAAAAATAAAATAAAATAAAATGTATTTAAAACAAGACAACAGGTCCAAAATGAAGTGTCTTGTGATAAGCCCCATGTCACAAAAGAGAGACTTAACTGTAAGTTTAAGCTCTCTCAGCAACGGGCTTATCAGGAATTGCCTGGCCAGTACTAGTGAGGGTATCTGCCTGCTAGTCTCCCCCCATCCTTTTTTTTTTAAATTTTTAATTTTTAAAATTTTTATTTATTTGACAGAAGGAGACACAACAAGAGAGGGAACATAAACAGGGGGAACAGGGAGAAGGAAAAGCTGGCCTCCCGCCGAGCAGGGAGCCTGATGCAGGACCCGATTCCAGGACCCCAGGGACCATGACCCAAGCCAAAGGCAGACACCCAACTGACTGAGCCACCCTGGCACCCCTCCCCCCATCCTTTAAGTAACCCTGCTGTACCCAGCCCAGTTTTTGGCCTCATATGACTTCTTTGTTCCTGTTCCCTTCTGCCTATGAAACCCTTTCATTTTGGAGTTCCTATCTATCTGCTAGATTAGATGCTGCCTGATTTGAATTGATTTCTGCTCAAATAAACTCTAAAATTTTTTTACATGCCTCGGTTTTTTAACAGTCTGGACACAGAGTGATTCAGAATAGTTAAAAAGAACAAGCAAAACGATGCCACACAAAATACAAGCAGAGAGCAGGTGCCGTGGGTCTTAATAGCAGACAAGCCAGAACGGAGACTAAAAGGAACATAGAAAGGTTTTTTATAACACCAATGGCTACATTTCACCAAGTACATAGAGCCATCATGAATGTCCATGCAACTTTGACAAACTATAAATTATTCTTTAGATGAAAAGCAGATTTTAAAACAGAACAAGTTGAAAGAATCACATCAAAATAGGAGAATTTGTCACTTTATGTGATACTATGATTTGTAAGAAATAGACATTGGCCTTTATCCCCATTTCTGTCATAGAGCTCCTAAAACCCTTAGAATCTCGTAAGAAATAAGAATGATAAAGGTGTCTTTTGTTACATTAGCAATGTGATTTTTTGCAATGCCTGTAGGTCACCTAAATGTGACTTACCAGAGAAACCAACCTTGGATTAGAGGGTTGGAACTTTCAGTCCCACGTCCTTGACCTCCAGCAAGGGGATGAAAGGCTGGAGGTTGAATCAATTGCCAATGGCCAATGATTTAACCGATCAGGTCTAAGCGATGAAACCACCGGTTTGGAAAGCTTCCGAGTTGGTGAATACATTGGGGTGCTGGGAGAGGGCCAGGAAGCTCTGCACCTCTTCCCTCTACCTTGTCCTAGGCATCTTTTCTATCCAGCTGTTCCTGAGTCCTATCATTTTATTAAAAAACTGGTGACTTAGGAAATAAAATGTTTTCCGCATTCTATGAGCTATTCTAACAAATTAATCAAGCCGAAGGAAGGGGTCGAGAGATTTTTAGCTAGTTGGTCAGAAGTACAGGCAAGTGCTGAAGGGGGGTGGGCAAGAGGGGGGGGAAATGCAGGGGTACAGCAATCTTGACACTGTAACTTGTAGCACCTGATACTATCTCCAGGTAAATAGTTTTATTACAGGATTTGTGTCCCCTTAGTGCCCGTAGTTCTTGGTTGTGCTCCTATGAAGAATGAAGAGGTAGACCAGGTGGAGAGTGGTAGGCAGCAAAGCAAGGTTTATTGAGCAAGAGTACAAAGCTTCTGGAGAAGGAGGGGTCCCAAATGGGTTGTCCCCAGAGTTTCTAAGTTTGGGGGTTTTTATGAGCTCTTTTGCAGAACTTTCTTAAGCAATCAGGGAGTGCTGAGTCGTGCCAATCAGGGCTTTGGTCATGTAACTGTCTACTTATTGGGTTTTTAGTCCATGTGCTGATGGTCCTTTTTTGCTGCCATGTGGGGGCTTATGTCTTACCTGCCCCTTACCTGTGATTTTAACAAATGCTTTTGCAGTTAATTGTCTTATTTTAGGAGGTTTTACAGAAGTCATTTGTGCAAAGGCTGCAAAGCAGAATGTCAGTAGGGTCCTGTCTAAGCTGCAAAACAGGACATCAGTGCTGTTTGATCTCAGCTGTCCTGACTCCATATTTCCTTGCTGGGGACCTTGGCCCCAACTACCTACCTATCCACCTGACTCCTAACAGTTTCAGAATTGAGTTGAGTTCTTGTACAACCTGCTGGTATTCTCAGCATTGGCAGTGGTGCTGGTGTGGGGAAACTGGGACACACATCACAATTGGGTGGGCAGAACCCCCTTTATCTAACCTAGTGCAAGACAGAAAAAATGGACAGACATAAGGATGTCAAAAACTTAATCAGCATTAACAATAGGCAGAACTTACATACCTGGCAAGAGGGAACACTCGCATTTGTCAAGTGCCATTGGATCAATCACACAAATTGACAATATGTTAGGGTGAAAAAAAAGCATCAATCATTCCAAAAACAAAGTAAGAAAAAACCCTTATCATTATTGTGTGATTATCACACAATAACCCTAGAAATTAGGGGTGCCTAGGTGGCTCAGTCAGTTGGACATCTCATTCTTGGTTTTGGCTCAGGTGGTGAGACATTAATTTCATTTCTAAAAAATTAATTTGTAGGTTTTTTGTTTTTGCATTTTATTTTAGGAAGAGAGAGCATGTGAAAGGGGGTACAGAGGGAAAGGGAAAGGATTCTCAAGCAGATGCCCCCCCAAAATTCAAAGTTTTAAAGCAAGCACAACATAGAAAAACCTAATAAATTGCATAATGAGAGCAAATAATAGGCAAATGTTATTTATGAATATCCATGCAAAAGCTTTAAATTGAAATTAGCTAAGACAAGATAACTACATTATAAAAATAATGTAATGACTAAGTGGGGTTTATTGCAGGAAGGTAATGTTGGTTTAAAATTTTAAAAATCTGGTAATATAACTTACCTTATTAATAGTTCCAAGAATGAAAGTTATATGACCATTTTTATGGATGCTTTAAACACACCCCCACATATGAATCTATGAAAGAACAATTCCTTAAAATGAAAGCATTTTCTGTATCTAGTTAGCTATTTTATATTTGAGACATTTCTACCAGCAATTACAATAGAATTAGAAGTATAAACCAGGGCAAAATATTAGAACTTTAATTGATGGAAGGGAAGTGATGAAATTAGTCATTTTTTTAAAGTAGGTATGATTAAAAACCTAGAAAACCCAAGAAGGAGTATAGTTATATCTTTCTTGTTTTTGTCTTACTCTACCCTAGCAGGGTTCTGTGCTCCCAGGTTTTACTTCTTGGAAGAAGAATTCAACCAAAACTTTGTTGTCCTGTGGTGCCTGGGTGGCTCAGTTAGTTCAGCATCTGCCTTTGGCTCAGGTCATGATCCCAGAGTCCCAGGATCGAGCCCCACATTGGGCTCCCTGCTCATCGGGGAGTCTGCTTCTCTTTCTCCCACTCCTCCTGCTCATACTCTCTCTCACTTTCTCAAATAAACAAGTAAAATCTTAAAAAACAAACAAACACAACTTTGTTGTTTATCTAAAATGAGTAACAAAAGGAGAGAACCAAGACAACCAGACATTTGGAGATTTCCAATTAGATTAAAAAAATAGATACATATTGGGTATATTTTATGCAAACTGAGGGAGTAGTCAGCATTGGTTAAGGATTGTTAAAGTCAAAATTTCAAAAAAGGTGAGGTCACAGTGTGACTAAGTTGGCGTGAGGATAAAGATCATTTAAGAAAGGGGAGAGGTAAGCTTGTCACCTTTCCCATTTTCCTTGTTTATATCGGTGGTCACCCGCACACAGTCATTTCGGTTGACCCTGAACAACAGGGGTTTAAACTTTGAGAGTCTATTTATATGTAGATTTGTTCTGATAAATACAGTACAGTACTGGAAATGCATTTTCTCTTCCTTTTTGATCCTTCCTTCCTTCCTTATTAGAGAGAGAGTGAGAGGAGGGGACGGGGGAAGGGGCAGAGAGAATATCCTAAGCAGGCTCTTGGTCCAGCACTAGCTCGATCTCTTGACCTGAGCTGACATCAAGAGTTGGATGCTTAACCGACTGAGCCCCTCAACCCCCACCCCCACTTCCTTTTGATTCTCTTAATAGCATTTTCCTTAGTTTACTTTATTGTAAGAACACAGTATATAATAAAAAGAACACAAAGTATGTGTTAATTGACTAATGAGTAAGGCTTCTCGTCAACAGTAGGCTTTATGTTTGGGGAAGTCAAAAGTTATTTTCAGATTTTCAACTGTGCGTTACCTCTAACCTCCACATTGTTCAAAGGTGTACTGTTTTTAAACTTTCTGCCTTTTCCAGAACCTCCATTTTATCACTCCTCCCATTTTTAGGCAGATGACCTTAATCCCTACTTACTAACAAACTCTCCAGAATGATCTCGGACCTCTCTCCTTCGAACTTCGGCAACACTCTGTAATAGATTCTTGAGCACAGACAATACGCCAGGAACCATACCAAGCATCAAAATCAGCAGATCGTTTAATACACAAAATTGCCTAATGTGGTAGAGGGTATTACTAATCTCATTATATAGATGAAAAAATAAAATTACAGAAAAATTGGATAAAATGCTTAAGGTCACCATTTAGTAAATATTGGGATCAGTATTCAAATCCATCTTGTCAATTAATGCTCATTCTGCACATGTCTTATCTCCTCCATGGATATAAACATCTTCTGACTCATTTTTGTATTCTTCATTGAACTTATATTGATACCTTAAGCATTGCAGTCGCTCAATTCATTTAGCTAAAGTTTTTCAACTCTCTCCTGACTAAAAATTTCTCTGGATCCTTACCTTTCCACCTTTTTGTGGATTTTAATTTTAATTCTATCTTGAATTACAGTGCGGATCCATGGGATTGGATTAGGATACAGCTGATTGAATTAAAGTGTTACTGCAGAGTTCCTGGAAGGCTCAGTCAGTTAGGTCTGTGATTCTTGATCTCAGGGTCCTGAGCTCAAGCCCCTCTTTGGGTATAGAGCTTACTTAAAAAAAAATAAAATAAATAAAATGTTGGTTGGCTTATCACCCCATTCCTTTTCATTTTGAAAACAGCTCCAGTGAGAAAGCACTTTATGGGTCTGGGAGTGTCTTATTTGAAATCAGGATTTCATATCAGTGGAAGATAGGCTATGTATTATTGTTTTTTGAGCTTTTTTTTTATTGTTAAGTATGTGAAATTGATGGAAAGGGAGAACTTTCTCTTGTTAAATGTCTAAAGCTTTTGCTTTTCAGTTGTGGAAACATTTTCTAATTTTTGTACTGGAAATCATGATAGATGGGGTTTCTATTTCTCCTGGATTAAAAATGAATACATATATATAATTAAGTAAAAAAAATATATATATACATTAAGTTATTGTCTCATGGATGGTAACTACTTTTGCTATGTTGTCATGTTAAAAGTTTTAAAGTCAGGGTGAGTGGGTGGCTCAGTTGGTTAAATGTCTAACTCTTGGGTTTGGCTCAGGTTGTGATCTCAGGGTTGTGAGATCAAGCCCCATCTGGAGCTTTGTGTTGGGCATGAAGCCTACTTAATTCTCTTTCTCTGTCTCTCCTTCTGCCCATTCCACCCCCGTCTATCTCTCAAATAAAATAAATAAATAAATAAAATCTTTAAAAATGTCTTAAAGACAGATTTTATCAGGCAGTCTTTATTTTATGGGAAACTGAAGGAGCAGACCAGAGTTTGACATGAAGATTTTGAGGATATCGAGGGATTGGATGAAAAGAGTGCTCAGTGGATTCAGTTTTTGATAGAACACATAATCAATTCATCCTGCTTCATTTTGAGGTTGCAGTCAAACAGGAAAGCATATTTCTGGGTCTTGGAAAATGCTCGTGGGAAATCAGGATTTCATATTGTTGGACAATTGCCTGTTTATTTCTCCACCCTTGTTCTTTAAAACAAACAAGCATGTAAAAGAGATTAAGGCAGGAACTATTTACATTTGAAATAGAGTTTAAAATTTTTACTTTACTTTTGATGTTGGTGATTAAGAACATTTAAAAAAAATTTAATCAAATCTTCACACTATTAAGGCATGTGAGTTTTTGTACCTTTTCGTCTTCAGGCTTGAAAGAAATATTTTTACCCCAAATAGGTTCTTTTTTTTTTTTTTTTTTTTTTTTTTTTTTTGTGAGATGGTAACAAACTGAGGTTTACTAGCAGTGAAAAAGAACATTTTGGAGACTGATGGGTCTGCTGACAACGGAATTATGTTGGAGCTGACTGAATAAAATTATTCTTTCAATTATGACTATCTTCAATAATATTTTTTGATTGAAATGCCAGTCAAAAAATATCTCATTTCCTTTGTGCAAGAAACTGCTGAAAATAGGATTTAGTTCCTGAACGAATTGGCAGGCTGGGGGGTATTCTTATAATTTTAGTTGCTTGAAGAGTTCAAGTTAGAATGGGTGGTGGTGGTTCCTGACATCTATGAGCGCCTTTAGCACTGTAGTAACCAATACTTACGTTTATACGATTGTGGGTTTCACGTGGACCTCCAGCAACTTCAGCTCTATCCAGAATAGACCTTGGGATTTAGGACTTTGATGCTTATTCATTTGAAACTATAGCATCTCAGGAACATGGCATCTAGAATATAAGCTGTACAATAAGGACGGTTCGTCCAGTAGTGAAAAATATTTAAATATTTCAGAAATATGTTGCTTACATGGAACACGGAGTCCAAACACAGGCACAGAACCCGCCTGGCTGAGAAATGGGAAACCAGAACGCCAGATACCGCTGCAATAGCCACTCCTGTCCAGCAGGGAGTGAGGGGGCGAGGGGGCGGGGAGCCTGTTCACTAAGCTACGCCGAAAGAGAGGGCGGGGCTGCGGAGAAGCACCGCCCGCTGGGGGGAAGCCCAAATATAGATCCAGGCATAGGTGGATCGTGAAGATTTGGAGCGAAAATATTTGAAGAAACGCTTATACAAACGACCAAATTATGGCATTAAAAAACAAAGGCTCTTTATATGATCAAATCTCTGAAAGCCGGAAACCATTCAAGACCTGTTGGAGCAGCAGTGCGGCAGCCCAGCCCGGAGCTGAGCGCCTGGAGGGAGGTCTGCCCCGAATCTCCACCCACCTGCCCAGCTAGGAGGCAGGGTCGCTGTCACTGTCCTCGGGAACAGGAGGCTCGGGAGTCGGCTGCCCGGGCCCGTGGCCAGGATGCGCCTCGGTGGGCACAGTGCGCACAACTCCGGACCCGGAGGCTAGTCCCGCCCCAAGACAACGCTCGGGACCTGAGCCCGGCAGTCTGTCACCAGGCTAAGGCTTCCGCACCTCAGAGTCCTTGAACGGCCCCTGGACCTTGCTTCCTCCCGTCCCTCCCAGTCCTTCCTGGTTGCCTCGTTGGTGCCACCACTTAACGCCGTTAACTATCATTCCAGCTCTGGGCCAAAGTGGAGTTTGCAAAACGCTATTATGTTTCTGACGGAGCTCTCCAAAAACGCTCCTGGACGCTGCAGAATTCTGTCTGGATCCCTGGCAACTAGTAGCATAAGCTCCTGATCTCCTTTGCACCTCCGAGCTCGTGGTCAAAAAGATTAGATTTGGCATCAGCCGGGTTCAAATCCTAGCTCTGTCACTGCCTAGAAGTTATGGGAACTTGAGCAAGTTAATTCCCCCTCTCAGAGCCTCAGACTGCTGTCTGTGAAGTGGGATACTATGCCTACTTCACAGTTGCAGTGAGGATCTTACTAGCTAATGCTTCAAGCTATCTTTTAACAGTGACTGCTGTATACTACCATGTAATCAACTAACAGTAGTTAACATTTGATCTTGACTGCCTCTGTAGGGACCACCTGGGAATATGGGTTCTACATCACTTTTGGAAAAGTCTGGGTCAGAATAAGAAAGATTTTAGGTGAGCACTCATAGAATAAAAATAGAAGAGAAAGTCCAAAGGACACCTATAACTACCATCTGGGAAGGGAGCTTAAAGTCAGACAAATGACATTAAGACCAGAGCTTTGTAAGGCACTGAAAGTGTGTGAGTGTGTGTGTCTGTGTGTGTATGTAAGTGTGTGTGTGTGTGTGTGTGTGTGTGTGTGTGTGTGTGTGTGTGTTGCTTCCTGTCTGCTCTCCTGCAGGTGTAAGGAATGAAGTCTTAGTTTTCCTGGAGCAGCAAGTAAATAGGGAGGTAGATTTTCTCTTTCTCCAGCCAGGCTTGGAGAAGGAAGAATGAGATGGTGTGGCCACGAAGAGGTGGGGAGATGGGTCTTAGTCCATGGGATGCATGGTAGACAAGAAAGGAGACTTGGGGAAGCCTGCCTGGGTCTAGAGCAGACTGGGAAACTTAGCTACAGCAAAGGCTCTGTGTTTTTCTTCATCAAATGCAGGCGAGGACATTCAGAGCGGGACTTGTTTCTCTAGACATACAACTAGAACTATGGACTGAGCCTCTGATATCTGCAAAGTGGCCAGTGTGGGGGGCTGTGTGGGCTCTGCCTGCCTCCTCTTTGGGCTTCTGGTGTAAGATGGGCCCCAGGACAGTGGGTAACACATCTTTGGGGTCCTGAGACTTGCTTTTGGCCAGGGAGAGTAGTCAGCCCTGTGGGTGGAGAAAACTCCGTAGTGATTGGAATTGCACAGGACATCGTGCGTCATGTGAGACACTTTAAAAGATATAAGTTGCTACAGTGAGGACACCAAGAAGGGAATCAGAGCTGCTGGACTGGATGCTCGGCTGGCTGCTGGTGAATTAAAGTTACTGTAGTGAGACCCTAGTCCTGGAGAGCATAACACTTTCTACTCCGGCTCTCCCCTGCTCGCCTCCCTTGCCCTTCTGTATTTGTGCACCTGCCCGTCCCCTCAGACCTCCCACCAGGAAACCCAGCACCTGAGGCCCATTCAGGCTGGTTGTGACAACTGAGCCAGGTTGCCTGGGCCACTCCACATGGAGTCACTGTGACCGGATTCCAGACCTGCAGAGGCTCACCTTCCTCACCACCTCACAGACCACGACTCCCCAGGGTGACTTCGGGGAACCTTGGGACTCTGCTTGTCCATTACAAATGGCCTTCGGTCCTTGGTCTGGGAAATCTGGGAAGGCTGTCATGCTAGAGAGTAGTCATGAGTCTCTATTCATTCTTCTTCCTTACCTCTTTCCCTGTAGCTTCTGACTCTTCTTTTGGTGGTAAAGGAGAGACACAATCGTGCCGTTGAGGTGGCTCTGTGTTTTCCCTCCATCCACAAACTCAGTTCATTGATACACCCACTCTGGCTCCAGATGTGCGAAGCTGATTCTGAAGCATGACGTATTTCCCCAGTCACGGCTTTTCCCTTGCCAGCAGTGACTGATAGGGCAGAACCCGACTCAAAATCAGAAAATGTCATCTGGACCTGTGCTTTGCCACCTTCTAGTTGGCGATC
Source organism: Enhydra lutris kenyoni (assembly GCF_002288905.1). Taxonomy (NCBI): domain Eukaryota; kingdom Metazoa; phylum Chordata; class Mammalia; order Carnivora; family Mustelidae; genus Enhydra; species Enhydra lutris. The sequence continues at coordinate 6,569,784 of NW_019154121.1, read as the reverse complement.
TGCAGCAAGCACTCACCGACGTGCCAACGTTACAGGGCAAGAGTGTGTGCAAAGCTGTGGGATGACCTTGCCATGGGCACGTGGGAGGTGCTCAGGGCATTTGGCTGGGTATCACACATCCTCGCTTCCCCTAGGGCAAGCACAAGGCCAAGGATGTGCTCTCCGATGCTCTCATTCTGAGCTGCTCTGTTCTACTGCTGCTCTCATCAGCATCCCCACAGGCTTACCCATGACTTTTCTATTTCTTCTTTTCTTTAATTAAGAGAACTTTCTTTCCTTCCTTCCTTCCTTCCTTCCTTCCTTCCTTCTTTATTTTTAGAATAGTTCACAGCAAAATGAAGCAGAAAGTACAGAAACTTCCACATACCCCCTTCCCAGCCTCCTCCATCAGCCTCCACACCCATGGGGCACAGTTGGTAGAATGGATGAAGCTGGGGGATGCCCGGTGGCTCAGTTGGTTAAGCGTCTGCCTTTGGCTTTGGTCATGATCTTGGGGTCCTGGGATTGAGCCCTGAGGCAGGCTCTCTGCTCATCGGGGAGTCTGCTTCTCTCTCTCTCTCCCTCTGTACTCTCTCTCTTTCTCTCTCTCTCAAATGAATAAATAAAATCTTAAAAAAAGAATTGATGACTCTCCACTAACGTATCATTTTCGCCCAAAGTCCATAGTCACGTTAGGGCTCACTCTTGGAAGTGTTCATTTTGTGGGGTTGGCAAATGTGTGATGACATGTGTCTACCCTTACAGACAGCATAGAGTAGTTTCACTGCCTAAAAATCCTCTGTGCTCTGCCTGGGTTTCTCCCTTCCTCCTGCCAACCTCCTGGCAACCACTCGTCTCTCTAGTGACCTCATGGTTTTGCCCTCCCAGAATGTCATCTAGCTGAAATCCTACAATATTGTAGCCTTTTCAGATTGGCTTCTTTCCCGTAGTCATACATATTTAAGTTACCTCCGTGTCTTGTGGCTTTACAGCTCCTTTCTTTTTCGTGCCAAATAATACCCCATTGTATGAAGATACCATTGTTTGTTTATCCACTCACCTGCTGAAGGACATCTTCTAAGCTTTGGCAATTATGAATAAAACTACTCTAAAGATTCACATGCAAGTTTTTGTGTAGACGGACATTTTCGGCTCATTGGGGTAAATACCAAGGATTGCAGTTGCTGTATCACATGGTAAAAGTATACTTAGTTTTGTAAGAAAATGCCCAACTGCCCTCCACCCATTCCTCTCCCTGGTAGAAAGCTTATTTTTTTTTCCCTCATGATCTACCACATAATTGTACAAGAGGTCACATTTGCTTGTTTGCGAATTTCACTCCTTGTCGTGTTTGGCCTTGTTGTAATGTTAGCAAGGCAAGGTCAAGATTTCATCCAGGCTCAAGAACCAGAAGACCCAACGTGGATTCGGACTCCTACACCGTTGTGTTAAGTAATCTGTCAATAAGTCGCTCCTTCCTCTGGCTCTCCACTCCCCTTCTCAGGCAAGGGCAACTGTTACCACATTGCTCTGAACGCCGCCCACAGCCGGCTCAGACCAGTGCAAACAAAACTGTGCTAAAGAAATATTAGCTGGGGTCATTATTACTCACAAGCCCAAACTTGTGAGACGGACAGAAGAAACCGGACTTGCAGGGTTGGTGTTTGGGTCTTGGAACTCCTGTAAGATTTATTAAAATGTTTCGGTTATTGGTTTGTCTGTCTGGACTCTGCATTCTTTGGCAGGATTAACCAGGACCCCGTTTCAGTCTCTGCGTGTAAATGGGGTCTTTTCCAGAGATTCAGAAAGATCTGCAGCACGATATTTATTTCCCTGGATTGTGGCTCTATATGGATTTGAAGTTGCTTCCCCACCCCCCCTCCACCCCCACAGTGTTTGGGTTACCTGTCATCCCTTGAAGTAGGAAACCACAAACCGTTGCGAGGAATTGGCCACAGAGATAAGCGGAAAGGAAACGGATCGGAGTTGGACAGAACCGGAGTGAGGAAGGGCCTTGGCCCTCCCGTGCTGCACGCCAGCCTCTGACCCTGAAATTCCTCACATGTCCTTGTCCCTCACTGTCCCTCACTGTGGGGTGAGAGTGACACCCTTCTCGCTGTAACCCTCAGTAAGTGGCGGGGACTATAGGGTGATTCAAGGGAGGACTGGGGAGGAGCAGAGCTGAGCACTGTGGGAGAAGGGTACGTTGTTGGAGGGGTGACCCTACACAGACCCAACATTTGTGTTGTTGGGTTTCTGCATTTTCTTTCAGCACCCCTGGTTTGCTGGCCTCCAGGATCCTTCTGCCCTAATGTTCAGGATCTTCTACTCAGACCAGCTTTACTTCCAAGCCTCTAGACCTCAGAGAGCTTCTTTTCTCTGTCCCATCTCTCAGAGCCTCTTCTCCAAAGGTCCACATCTTGTGTGAAGAGCCCTTTCGGGGACCAGTCATTTATTCATTCATTCAGTCTGCCTGTTACTGGGCACTTACTAGGTACCAGGCACTGTTCTTGGGATCGGGTATGCAACAGTGGAAAAGAAAAACTTTCAACTCTCCTGGAGCTTAGATTCTCATTATAAAAACTGAGATACGGGGATGCCTGGGTGGCTCAGTTGGTTAAGCAGCTGCCTTCGGCTCAGGTCATGATCTCAGGTTCCTGGGATGGAGCCCTGTATCAGTCTCCCTGCTCAGCGGGAGCCTGCTTCTCCCCCTGCTCGGGCTTGCTCTCTTTCTCTCTCTCTGACAAATAAGTAAATAAAATCTTAAAAGTAAATAAATAAATAAATGATATACAGTAACACATCAAGTAGTCCTAAGTGCTATAAGGGGAAAAAAAACAAACAAACAGAGCTAAGGGGCTAGAGGGTGACAAGCCTCTAGTTGATAGGGTGGCCTTTTAGGGATACGGAAAGAGACTTTGAGAAGGTCTTTTGGGGCTGTGGTCTTCAAGTGTGCCATGAGGACATGGGGTATCATTATAGCTGAGGGACAACACGTGTAAACGCTGGAGACTGAGGCGGGAGCCTCCTTAATACTCTTACAGATGGGTGGAGAGTGGAAGTGAGGGAGTGGGAGCCTCCGCGGGGATCGGGGTTAGGGGGGAGGCACAGAACATCTTAACTCAGTTAATGCACGCCGCTCTAGAAGACTGCCCAGTGATTATGGTGGTTGTTGTGTTAGGGAAACTGGGGATAGAAGAGTCTGGGGACCAGAGAACCTTTGGAATCACTCATAATTCATAGCCATCATGAACTGGTCTGTCTTTTCTATAAATGCAAATCCTGAGAGCAGGAGCTTTATATGTTTCGGTGCCCTGCTGCACCCGCTCCCATGGCGTGTGTCGGACTTGTACTGTCATTAGCGGGGACTCCAGCAGACAGAGCTTTCCCTCAGTTAACAGCCATTTCAGCTGCTTAGGAGCAATTCCGAGGAATGGCGGGCACTCGATATTCTGGAGCTTTGCTGAGCCCGTATGTGAATAGTGCAGAGGGCAATAACACTAGTGTGAAGGAGGGAGACACCTCACTCCTGGGGCACCTGAGCAGGAATTTTCTAGCAAAACAACTAGAAGGTGGACAATCAGGTGTGAGAGAAAATCCCAGGTCCAGAGAAGTTTACTATTCTGGAAAGCGCCAGCGTTAGGAATTGGCGAAGATGTCGGGATCCATTCCCTGTGAATGTCCAAGGTCTCCTGAGTAAGTTTCTCCTTCCTGAGAAATTCCTTAGGAACGAGTTGGCCTAAACTTCCCTCTCTTGTGGTGGTTTCATCTTGACTGTACTTACCTTGACCCCCAGGACCCTAAGAACTTTATTTTACCTTTGGTTTATCTTGGGGATTACACCAGATTTATGCACTTGGTTATTATCTCTTGGTTTTCTCTGTGTGGTGACAACTCGATGAGTGTTGTTGGTTGAATGAATACATGACTCGAAACATCCATAGAGTTGAGAAAAAGGTTAGCATCATAAGAAACAGCTTAAATAAATCAACGGTCTCTAGGATAGCATTATTGCTTTCGTATTAAGTATGTTTTAAAATAAGATATCCAGTTCTCAGCTAGGGGGTTGAAATAACTTACAGAGCCAGAGAATAAACTCTGTGTTTCATATTCCAAACACAATTCGTTCATTCATTCACTCAACAAACATTGCTAAACACCATCACGACTGGCACTGTACTAGGCGCCCAGAAAACAACATAATGCAGAGTTTGGGAGCTGCTTGGAGACACAGACAAGCACTAGGCAGTTTCTCCATGCCACAGCTTCTCCTCAGCAGCCATAACCATATTCAGGGGCTCCCCAAGCCACTGGTTTTATAGATCCTTTGAGAGATGGAACTCTAGGGGAGTCCACAGCCTCAAGTTCAGGGCCAAAGCACTGTGGGGCTCTCCGAGCTGTTTCTTTCTGTTCTGGGGCTCATGGCAGCCCTCTTGCTGGCTTTTTCTCAATGATGGCTGACAAATGGACACTTGCCACCATTTGGGGGGAAGGAGGACTGCTCCAGACATCTCTATTCCTTTCTCGCCAGTTCTGCATGGGGAAGGGGGCTGGCTTTGAGTTTTCCCCCACTGGCTGCTTCACCCTAGAAAGTGAATGGGGCTTGCTGTCAGACCCCTCCCTTCCTCTGCCCATGCCATTGACATTCCTCTGCTCCTCTAGGGAGCCAAGTCATTTAAATTCCATTTCCTGTGTTCATTCTGTCTTCCCACGATCTGCCCCCCACCCCTGGCCATGGACTGAATGTGTTCCCTCAAAATTCATACACTGAAACCCTAATCCCCAGTATGATGATATTTGTAGGTGGGGCCTTGACAAGTGATTAGGTCATGAGGGTAGAGCCCTCATGAATGGATTAATGCCCTTCTAAGGAAAAACCTGAGAGAGATGATTTCTCTCTCCACCATCTGAGGATATAGGAAGAAGGTGGCAGTCTGGAAACCAGGAAGTGGGCTCTCACCAAGAACACGGCCATGTTGGCATCCTGATCTTGGAAGTCTAGCTTCTGGAACTCTGAGAAATAAATGTTAAGACACCCAGTTTATACTATTTTGTTACGGTAGCCCGAATGGGCAAAGACACCTCCCAAACTCCTTGTCTAGGGTTCATACTGGTTGTCCAGAAGAAAGGTAAAAGAAAGGGCTAAAGAGACAAGGAGACACAGTCGCCATATCGGCAGTGTGCCCAGAACACTGACTTGCAGAGGATACACATCATTCATTTTTCCTTCCAAGAAGTCAGTCAGCAGAGTCAAGCAGATGGAGCTTTGAAGCCCAGCTCGGCCACTTATTAGCGTGACCACGGGCAGGTGACTGACAACTCCGAGGTGCCCTGGAGACTGCACTTATAAACTGTGACCTCGTCTCTTTACAAACTGTGACCTCGTCTCCGCTTCAGCTTCCTCTTCCAGGACATGGAAATGATCATAGCAGCACCCACGACAAGGCGGGTCGTGAAGATCAGATAAGTCACCACAAGTAAAACGCTCAGGAGTAACCACCTCGAAGTTAAGAACAAGCTATCCAAAACTTCTTGTTGAATGTATATATTTTTAAAAGTGTAACATCAGCATGGTGTTTGGCAAAAAAGCACACAACAGGGGCACCTGGGTGACACAGTCAGTTGAGCGTCTGACTGTTGGTTTTGGCTCAGGTCATGATCTCCTGGGTTGTGAGATCGAGCCTGGTGATGGTGAAGGGAATCCACAGTCAGTGGGGAGTCTGTTTGAGGAGTCCCTCCCTCTGCCCCCTCTCCCTGCTTGCTTGATGCTCTCTCTCTGTCTCTCTAAAATAAATAATAAATCTCTATTTTTTATTTTTTTAAAGAATTGATTTGTTTATTCTTGAGAGACAGAGAGAGTATAAGGCAGAGGCAGAGGGAGAAGCAGGCTCCCCGAGGAGTAGGAAGCCCGACGTGGGACTTGATCCCAGGACTCTGGGATCATGACCTGAGCCCGACGAGGTCATTTAAGCCACTGAGCCACCCAAGGGCCCTAAAATAAATAAACCTTTAAAAAAAAAAGCACACAACAAAGTCTTGCTATTATTGATGTTATTATTATTTTGTATTACTTCAATAACATTATTATTACTTTATTTATTTATTTTTTTGTTCTTACTAATGTTTCAGAATCAGAAGCGACAGGCCGTCAGTCTCCCTTGCTAAAATACTTGAAAACAGAAAGACAAAGGAAATGGGCCGTGGTTTCCTGTCACTCAAAGCACGGTCTAGATCCGAAGTATGGACATGGCCTTTGAGCTTGGCAGAAATGTGGAAGCTCAAACTCCCGCCCAGACCTATGACTCAGAATCTACACTTTTAACTAGATCCCAGGTGAGTCACGGTCAAGTTTAAGGCTGAGAAGCATTGCTGGGGAGTAGTTGGTATCACATCTGAAACATACTGATGTCTGGTCGCCCTCCCTCACCCTGCCCCCCGCCCCCCAGTTTCATTTCAATGGCAGGAGTACAAGATTTTGAAAGCTCCCTGGGCCATGCCCCTGTGCAGCCAAGATGAGGACCACCCACTTAGCTTTCGGGCCCTGGGGAGTTAGGCTGCGGGCTGCATGGGAGTTTAGTTTCTTTGGCAAGTGCCAGTGAGTTCTGGTTTGTTTTCCTTCTCTTCGGCCGGCCCCGTGGATGTAGGAAGGGACACAGAGAGGACACATTCTTCTTTCCCTGCCCCCGCCATTCCCATCTTCATTCCAGGGAACAGCACACGTGACAAGGCTCTGTGCAGACTTCTTGGCCAACGTTTCTGTTTTCTCTTTGCTGCGGGTCACAGTGTCCAGGCTGTGTTGGCTCCCACCGTCCCCTTCAGTCAAGTCGCTGTGCAGATGGGGCTTGGCTTTTCAGCTGTGGGAGTTTGATTTCTTTGCAGTGGGGTCCTTCTCTCTCCATCCATTCCTGCCACTGCCCACGGCCAGAGGCTGCTTGGTTGGCGAAAACCTGGCCAGGATCTCCTGACCTTTCCTGTGAGACCCTTGACCCCTGGTGGAAAATTCGCCCTCTGCCTGGGCTCACAGGAGTTATGTAAGTGAGTGGTACTGTGGAGATGTTGGTTAAAGCCCGGCAGGAAGACCGAGGACTCTCCCTGGGGCCAGCCTTCTGTGGTTTTGTGGGAAAGGGGGTCATGCGGTTGCCATTTTCTGAATTTTCCAGAGTAGCTGGCAACTGGCACTTTTAGGGAAAAAAAAAATCTTCAGGTTTTTAAAATTTGGCAGCTAATTACCAAATTTAAAATCCCTGAAGGTCAAATGAAATGTTTCTGGAGGTTAGAATTAGCCCATTGATCTCTGAGACATGCCCCCTGTTTTATTTATTTATTTATTTTTAAAGATTTTATTTCTTTATTTGACGGGAGATCACAAGTAGGCATAGAGGCCGATAGAGAGGTGGAAGCAGGCTCCCTGCTGAGCAGAGATCCCGACGCAGGGCTCGACCCCAAGACCCTGAGATCATGACCTAGGCCGAAGGCAGAGGCTTAACCCACTGAGCCACCCAGGCACCCCATGCCCCTTGTTTTAAACAGCTAGTTTGGGTTGCAGAGATCCCACAGTCATGGCGACAAACCTAAATGCTGTCACCCTACCTTTGGAGCTGGTAAAAAGGTGAGATGCCTGGAGTCCTCTAAGTCGTGTGACCTAAGGTGTGTAATTCAGATGACTTGTTAGCTCAGTACACCTTCTGCACACCTTCCATATGCCTAGCCCTAAGCACGGCTATTTCTGACTCACCTTCTCAGACCTCTGTCCTCCTAGGGTCGCAGCACACCTCTCTGCCTGCGTGGGAATTCTGCAGAGTATGTGCATTTCCCTAGGACCGCAGAACAGAAAGGAGGAGGGGAAGATTTAATCTCTCTTCCTCCATCTCTCTCCCCTGAGTAATAGACGGGTCAGCAGTTGACAGAGGTCCTTGTTTTATGTTGCCATGTCTCTGCTAGTGACCGAATGTTGCTCCGTCAATGTTCTCTTTATACAAGATGATGTGACTCGTGTTTGTTGCTAATATTAGAATTGCAACAGATGCCCTCATTGTTGGGCCCTGGGTCTGTGAGGGAGCAGATTAATAAAGCCAAGACAAGACCTCAAATGCCCAGGATCTTTAATAGCAGAACTTGCAAGAGCCATGGGCTCACACAGCATTGGGCAAGGTGGAGGGGACAGGCCTGTGGGTGAGCCGGGACCCAAGGCCACGTTTAGATGTCACTGGAAGCATAGGCAGAACTCTTGAGGCATGAGGTCAGGGACACAAAGCAGGGTTCTTGTTGCTCCTTTCCATTTTTCTCAATAAAGCCTTTTAGACAAATCAAAGGAAGGGGATGACATGCCATGAACCTCTTGGGTTTTAGCATGAATGTGGAATTGTTTAATTACCTTAGTGGTGCCTCTGATAATCAGGGGTGATTGGATGTGATGAAATTTACTCACTGAATCTGTTGGCACCTTGATCTTGGACTTCCCAGCCTCCAGAACTCTGAAAAATAAATGTTCGTTGTTTACAAGCTACCTGGTATGCGGTATGTTGTCATAGCATCCCCAACAGGCTACCGCAAATACTAGATAATATTAACATTAATAACACTAATATTAATTTAGTAATAATATTAAATTGTCTTGTTAAGTGAGACAACCAAGCCAAGCAGTTTATCTGTTATCTGGAGAGTGTGGATTTGGGTCTTCTTGCTTCATTAGAGCCTCCAAGTCATGTTTGTGTTATGAAGAATGACCAAGCGCCTTGGTGATCTATGAACAGTGGAAGGAAATCCTCCTGAGAGTTTTTTTTTTTTTAAAGTTTATACTTACTAAATTTAGTGTTTTCTAAACTTAGTATTATTTGCTTTGTTTATTTATTCTTTTTTTTAGAGAGAGACTGTGTGTGGTCTCGGGTGAACCCAAGAGGTGGGGGTGGGGGTATGGGTGGGGAGGGGCAGCGGGGGAGAACCTCAAGCGGACTCCACGCTGAGCACGGAGCCTGCTGGGTCTCAGTCTCATGATTCTGAAATCACGACCTGGGCGGAAATCAAGAGTCGGACACTAACCGCCCGAGCCACCCAAACGTCCCTAGTATCATTTGCTTTAAAAATGTGTTTTCTTGGGGTGCCTAGATGGCTCAGTTAAGTGTCAGACTCTTGATTTTGACTCAGGTCATGATTTCAGGGTCGTGAGTTTGAGCCCCCAGTGGACTTCATGCTCAGCAGGGAGTCTGCTTAAGATTCCCTCTCTTTCAGAGCGCCTGCTGGCTAAGTCGTTAAGCATCTGCCTTTGGCTTAGGTCATGATCCCAGGATCCTGGGATGGAGCCCCACATCAGGCTCCCTAATCCACAGGAAGCCTGCTTCTCCCTCTCCCACTCCTCCTGCTTGTGTTCCCTCTCTCACTATCTCTCTGTGATAAATAAAAATCTTAAAAGAAAAGAAAAGAAAAGATTCTCCCTCTGCCCTTCCCCATACTTCTGAGTTCTTTATCTAAAGAAAAAGTTTTATTTTTTTTTCTCTTGTAAGATATTTTTCTCTGTTTAAAATATCCAAAAATAGAATAAAATAATCTTACTCATCCTATCATGCAGAGACAATTAGTGAATTCTCAGTCTTTTATTTTTTGCCTATGTTCACACAGTGTGATCATGCCATGTATACAATTGTTTATTCTTTTTTTTTTTTAAAGATTTTATTTATTTATTTGACAGAGAGAGAGATCACAAGTAGGCAGAGAGGCAGGCAGAGAGAGAGGAGGATGCAGGCTCCCTTCTGAGCAGAGAGCCCGATGTGGGCCTCGATCCCAGGACCCTGGGATCATGACCTGAGCCGAAGGCAGAGGCTTTAACCCACTGAGCCACCCAGGCGCCCTACAATTGTTTATTCTAGTTTTCTAATTTTTCTATTATAAACATGTTACTAGAACTTTAGTTTCCTTTTTTTCCTGGAAAGTTTTTTTTTTTTTTTTTTATTCTGGTGTAGTTAGTATACAGTGTTACATTACTTTCAGATAATACAATACAGGGATTCAACAATTCCATACATTACACTGTGCTCATCACTGCCGGTATGCTCTTAATCCCCTTCACCTGTTTCACCTATCCCCGCCCCCATAACCACTAGTCTGTTCTCTGTAGTTAAGACTCTTTTTGGTTTTGCCTTTCCCCCCTCTCCTTTATTTGGTTTGTTTTTTAAATTCCATATATGAGTGAAATCATATGGTACTTACCTTTCTCTGACTGACTGATTTTACTTAACATCATGCTCTCTAGCTCCATCCATGTTGTTGCAAATGGTCAGATTCCATTCTTTTTTGTGGCTGAATAATATTCCATTGTATTTATCTCCACGTCTTTATCTGTTCATCTATTGATGGATAGTTGGGCTGCTTTCATTATTTGGGTATTGTAAATAATGCTGCAGTAAACACAGGCTGCTTATATCCATTCAAATCAGTGTTTCTGTATTTTTGGGGGGTAAATACCCAGTCGTGTGATTACTGGGTCATATGATAATTCTATTTTTAATTTTCCGGGGAACCTCCATACTGTCTTCCACAGTGGCTGCTCCAGTTTGCATTCCCACCAACAGTGCACAAGGGTTCCTTTTCCTCTACATCTTTGCTGACACTCACTGTTTCTTGTGGTTTTGATTTTAGTCATTCTGTTAGGTGTGAGGTGACATCTCGTGTGGTTTTGATTTTCAGTGACAAGTGATGTTGAGCATCTTTTCATGTGTCTGTTGGCCATCTTAGAAGAAATGTCTGTTCATGTCTTCTGCTCATGTTTTAATTGGATTATTTTGTTTCTTTTGGTGTTGAGTTGCATAAGTTCTATATACCTTTTGGATACTAACCTTCTACCGGATGTGTCATTCGTAAATACCTTCTCCCATTCAGTAGCTTGTCTTTTAGTTTTGTTGGTGGTTCCCTTTGATGAGCAGAAGCTTTTTATTTTGATGTAGTCTCCAAAATTATTTTTGCTTTTGTTTCTCAGGGGAAGTATTTAGAAAGCTGCTGTTCCAGCCAACATCTGAGAAATCACTCCCTGTGTGCTCTTCTAGCATTTTTATGGTTTCAGACATCACATTTAAGTCCTTAATCTATTTTGAGTTTATTTTTGTGTATGTTAGGAAGTGGTCCAGTTTCATTCTTTTGCATGTAGCTGTCCACTGTTCCCAACGCCATTTGTTGAAGAGACTGTCTTTTCCCCAGTTTATATTCTTGCTTCCCTTGTGGAAGATTAATCAACCATATGGTTGTGGCTTTATCTGAGCTTTCTTTTCTGTTCCATTGATCTATGTGCCTATTCTTGTGTCGGTACCATACTGTTTGGATTACCACAGCTTTGTCATATAATTTAACATCTGGAATTGTGTTACCCTGGCTTTGTTTTTCTTCTTCAAGATTGCTTTGGCTATTCAGGATCTTTTGGGGTTCCATATAAATTTTGAGATTTTTGTCCTAATTCTGTGAAAAATACTGTTGCTATTTTGATAGAGATTACATTAAATCTATAGATTGCTTTTGGTGGTTTGGACATTTGAACAATATTGGTCCTTCCAGTCCATGAGCATGGAATGTCTTTCCATTTGTGTCATCTTGAATTTCTTTCATCAGCGACTTATAGTTTTCAGAGTAGAGATCTTTCACCTCCTTCCTTAAGTTTATTTCTAGACATTTTTCCTTTTTTTTCAAACTTATTTATTTTTTATTTCTAGATGTTTTATTATTTTTAGTGCAATTGCAACACGGGATTGTTTTCTTAATTTCTCTTTCTTTTGTTTCATTATTTGTGTGTAGCAATGCAACAGGTTTCTGTACATTGATTTTGTATCCTACAACCTTACTGCACTCATTTATCAGTTCTAGTAATTTTTTGGTGGAGTCTTTATAGTTTCATTTTTATAGTATCATGTTATCTGCAAATAGTGTGGGTTTTACTTCTTCCTTAACAATTCAGATGCCCTTATTTCCTTCTTCTGATTGCTGTTGGGAAGTTTTTTTTTTTTTTTTTATTTCTTGGTACAAAGGAAATAGACATTTGTTCTAGATAAGTAGAATTATACAAATTGTTCACAATGAAGAGAATGAAAAATAATGAAAGTTTAACACAGAATGTTCTGCATTCTCATATTGACAGTTGAATACATTTTAAGAGAGAACATGTAATCAGCGAGAAATAAAAGGCAAGAGAAGCTGCTTTTGCTCCCCTCTCTAACTATACAACACCCAATTATGTCTGTCTGCTTGTCCATCTGGGCCTTTTGGGGCCCAGAAGTTGAGCTGAATTATGGCTGGTGGCAAGAGGCATGGGAGTCACTCATAGGACAAGTCTCCAAGGTCCACTAAAGCATTACCAGAAACGTGATGATTTAAAAATATATATATTTATAAAGAACCCTTTCTTGGGAAGGGTGCTGTTTATGATTAGAAAGCAATACTTTTTTAGCCACTTGGAGAGGGGTGTAAAATTTCCAAAGGGCCCTCTTGAGTAGCTAGATGGATAGTTCCAGTAGCTGGAAGGACATCATTCTTGTAAAGGTAGTGGTTAACTATACAGTTTTGGTGTGCCCCCTGATGTATGCAGGTTTGGGACCACAGCTGGGTTGCAGAGCCCTACCGTCAGAGATCCTACTTCTCTGCTGTATGTCAGAGCACCCAGTCTCTCCAATAAATAGATAAAGCATATTGACCTAGAGGGGTGCCACCTTATTAACCCATTCAGGGTACCTGTGTCTCAGTAGCTCTCAGATATGTACTTTCTGAGATCTTGCTAAGACACAGGGATGGATATCAGATGTATCCTCCAACAGCACACCAGGTGTTAAGAGCAGTTTCTCTCCTTCCTGGCAAATGGATCAGTCATGCCATGATCTGCCACTGCCAACATGGACAAACGTTTTAAAATGAGCTATACTGATTGGCTCTGATGAAGTCAGAGGAGCTATATTTATATTTTGTATCTATAATCTGTTAAATATTTATATAGTATTTTCTGGGTGATATGTACTTTTCTTTCTTTCTTTCTTTTTTTACTATGCACTTTTCTAAGCTCTATTTTGTATCCTGATTTTCATCACATCTACGACAAGACTGATGATAAGATGCACCATTATTTCACATAGCCCTGTGACAATTAAACTCTGCCACACTGTCAATTGTAAAACGCACCTCAACTTCAGAAATGTTCAGTGTGAAAATGCATGCCTTACACTCAAGGAAACAGGGTGCATTCATGCATTTAACGTTTAACACTAGGAAGTAGGTGCTGTCATCGTCCTCATTTAGAGACGAGAAGCTCAAGGCACAGAGAGGTTCAACAAGTTGCCGAGGATCACAAAGCCAGGAAGAGGATCCAGCGTAGGAACCCAGACAGTCTCACTCCAGAGTCCAAGCTCATAACCTCTACACCCTTCTCCCCATAGATATGGAAAGCCAAAAAAAAAGTTACAAAAAGATCTGTTTTTATTTCATCCATTCTTATTGAGGTATATCAGAGAAATTATTTTCAATATTTGTCCATTGGTGGGTCCAAAGTTATTCTTCCTACCTGAGGTAATCCTTTAATGTCTGGACAATATCAAGAAGGCCATTGAATGATCCAGAAAATTCTGGATGACTCAACAGTTCCATGATCCAGCAGTTCCATGAGCCAGGTACAAGGCATCAGAGAAACAGTGCATGTGCACATATGGAGGCTTCTTCTTCTTCTTCTTCTTCTTCTTTTTTAAGATTTTATTTACTTGAGAGAGAGAGAGAGAAAGAGAGAGAGCAAGCTAGAGAGAACACAAGCGGGGTGGAGGTGGGAGGGGGAGGGGGGAGGGGCGAAGGGCGAGGGATAAACTGTCTTCCAGAAGGGGACTGATCCCAGCAACAGATGCTTAACTGACCAAGCCACCCAGGCACCCCCATGGATGCTGTTTCTATGAGGACAGAGGTTGTCTGATTATTACTTTTAAATATCATCCACAGTTTAGCTTTGCTGGGAAGAAGACAGCTCTGCCACCACTCTAGGTAAGCATGACTTAGCCCCCTGCTGGTGTGGGTGTCAACAGCCCCTATGATTCAGGGGACTTCTGCCCTCACTGGAGTGGTGAGCCAGGCCTGCTTCCTTGGCTTTAGTCATCATTAGGAAAATGAATCAGGCACTCTAACCCAAAGAGGAGCTACTTCTCAGCCCCCTCACCACTCCCAGTGATCCAAAGGAGGTTAACTTCTTCATTAGTTGTCAATTTTGTGCAAGTGCTAAATGATCCCCTGAGAGAAGAGCTAGAGATGTTGGCTAGAAATGAATTATTGTGGTAGTTTGTGAGCCATTGTTTCAACATGTCTCATCATGAAGTGTGATTTTCCGCTGTACGCATTGTCTTTCGAGAACTTCTTCCCAGATTAGCCTTCTGGCCCCTCATAGCGAATCACACTTCCCCCACTGTCTTGTAATTGCTTATCTGGTTTCCAGGCCTACTTAAGTTCTATTCTGCTAAGGCTGGTGCAGCTCAGTCTTGCACTGGAATGAAGTCCACGTTCCAGAAAGTTCCCAGTATTGCCTTTTCTGGTCTGAGGCAGAGCAGGTGCGCAGGATCCATTACTTTCTGCTTTCTATCCTGATTACCTGGGCAGCCCTTCAAGGTGCTAGCGTGAGTGCCACGAGAGTGGGGACCAGATCTGACTTTGCTCCCCCTGCATACTCGACATTTAGCACAATGGCTGACTCATGGTAGATGTTTGAAAAACATTTGAAAATGAGGGGTGTCTGAGTGACTCAGATGGCTAAGCTTCTGCCTTCAGCTCAGGTCATGATCTCCAGGTCCTGGGATTGAGCTCCCTGTCTGGCTCCCAGCTCAGCGAGGAGTCTGCTTCCCCCTCTCCCTCTGTCTTTCCAACTGCTTGTGCTCTGTCTCTCTATCTCTCCCTCTGAATAAATAAAATCTTTAAAAAAATAGAAAAAATAAAAACACTTGAAAATGAATGAACTAGAGCAATGAGAATACAAATAAAACTTCATGGAGGAAGGGTTTTTTTTTCTTTCATTCATTGATTTACTCACTCACTGCACTGAATCCCTATGACAGGAACTATGTGAATTTCTAAGGGGGGAGATAATAGTTAGATACACGGGATATACTAGGCTTGGCAGGCAGGATAACATGGGACCTTTAACCTCAGGTATGGGATGGGGGATGAGGGGGCTGAGGGGGAGGAGGAAGGGTAAGCTTGTTAGGAAGGCTGGTGATTTGAGGAACTAATGTTCAACCATATCATTGTGGGGGGGGGGGGGGCAAAAGGAAAGGGGGGCAGGAGGAAATGCGTGAGTGGTGAGTGTTCCAGACTAGCAGAAGTCCTTTATGATGCAAAGTCTCAGGCACAAGAGAGAGCATTATCAACTGAGGAACTGCAAATTTGAATGCTGCTTAGCAGCATGGGGTGTGGGTGGAAGACTAGAGCTGAGGAATCAGGAGGGCCAGATCTCAGTGGTCATGGGGTCAAGCAGGGAGTCTTGGGGGCATCCTCAGGCAAGTCTCTACTTGAACAGCTGTTAAGAGTTGAGTTACATCATCAGATTTATTTTAGGAAGTCACTCCAGCTGGAGAATGGATTGGAGGGGATGAAAGGATAAAAATTGGGTGTGAGATTAAGCTGGCTTGGTCTAAGGTGGTGATGGGGGGAATGCCCAGGATGAATTGTCATCAGAGCATGGAGGTGTGGACGGGGGTGTGATGTCTCTAAATTACTTCCCGATTTCAAACAAACTAGGGGAAATACCAACCAGCTGGCAGAAGTGTAAGTAGAATGTCATTTTATTCCACACCAGCCATCAGTTTTCCTCTTCAGGCCTTTGCTGAAGGCTATCTACTGATGTTCCACTGAGGTGGGGTATGAGTGCAGAAGCCCAAGGGCGTCTGGTTTGAAATCCCCTCCCCTGTGAGAAGAGAGTCAGTGGAAAAGAGGGACTAGGCGCCATCAAATGGGGAGAGAGCCCTGATCTGTGGCTGCACTTGGGGACAGCAGATAAAGACACAGCTAGCTAACGATGGCCGTGGCCGTGGCCGTAATGCGCAGTCGGCAAAAGCTTTAGTTAGATCCAGCCGCTAACACCCTGTAGTTTGTTCCAGAATCTTGGGGGTGAGGACATGTGTAATTTACAAAAGTTAGCTCAATCTTAGAATAAAATGTTACCTTTGGAAGGAAAGCAAACGGACTGGAAGGGTCAGTTTCTCAAAGTTCCATATTCCGTTTTTAATGATTCCTTTAATAGCATGCTTCTTTAATTAATGAGAAGGTTTCCCATTAGGCAGTTGTCGACATGCCGCAGGGGCCCTGTTCTGGCTTTACCCCCGCGCCCAACCTCAGCTGGCGTGAAGGCACTCAATGCGGTGAAGCAAACAATGAATCAAATAAACACATCAACTGAGGATGTCCGCTGGTGTCCCTTCTTGGTTTTGGTTTTGTTTCTCAGCCTAGAACCAAGCAAACCACAGCCGGGCTCTCCTGTCTGCCTAGGTTAGGAACTTCCTACAACACAATTTCTCAGTTTGAAGTTCTGCGCTTCTGATCTGCTAAAATGACATCAAAGCTCTACGTGTGCGCCCGGTGGAGCCTTTCGCTTTTCAGTGGATTTCAGAGTTGGGGGGCGGCTCTCTTTTCCCACTCGCCCCAGAAAGCCACAGTTCCGCGCGCATCCCCCGCCGCGCCTCAGCATCCCTGACCGCTCCCGCCGCGCGTAGGCTCCATAGGCTTCCGGGCGCCCCGCCCAGGGACCGTCCCTTCCCAGCCCCTCGGATCAGGCCCACCCGACTCGGGCACCCCACCCTTGGGGCGCGTGCCCGCGGCTTGCAGAGGCGAGGCGGCGGGCAGGCCGACCGGGGTAGGGACGGGTAGGGTAGCCGGGAACGCTGCCGCCGCACCCGCGAGCCCCGGGCCCCCAGGCCTCCGCGGCCATCTTCCGCGCGGGCGGGTGGGAGGGAGGGAGGGAGGCGCGGCCTCGCGCCCCGGCCCGCCCCCAGCCGCCCGGCAGCCCAGCCTGGCCCCGCCGTGCGCTCGCCCCGCCGCGCCGCGCCGCGCCGCGCCCGCGCCCGGGTCCCGCCTTCCCCTCGCGCCCCGGCCTGCCCGCCGCCTCGCCTCTGCAAGCCGCGGGCACGCGCCCCA